>NC_140169.1:202026623-202114426 GCF_963971535.1 Notolepis coatsorum | reverse complement strand
GAGCCGCTCTCTCTCTCTCTCTCTCTCTCTCTCTCTCTCTCTCTCTCTCTCTCTCTCTCTCCTTGCATCTTATAGAAGGAAGCGGGCGTGCGGACGGAGCTAACGGTGGAACGGAGGTGGTGGAGATACGTTTCTCCCTCCCCCGCCGCGCCACACGCTCGTAGGCCACAGCGGAACAGAGCCGTAGTAGCGTGTTATTCTAGCTGGTACTAGTCGGAAAACATCAGATACCTCCACAGGCCACATTCATCTTCTTTACGATTCACTCCCCGGCCGCTTCCATTAATTGCGTCCGGCCCTCTGCGCTCTCTGCATTGTGGCCAACGTGAAGATGGATATATACAAAATGTTTAGCTATTCTCGAGGCAGTTTGTGTGACACTATTATATAAATCTCCTTTGTAGTCTGAACCAGAGGATCGTTTATTGTAGCTTGTATTTTCTGACATCTCAACAATAGATGAATTCGATATGGAAGTTCCTCAATAAACAGCTAGCGAATCAAAACAAAACTGTACGAAAACACTGAACATGGCTATTCTGGTAAATATTCTCACAAAGTATGAAGACTGCAGTTTAGTTTCTTTCTTAAATAGTCTCTCTCCACACATGTGGGACGATTTGCCCAAAGGCACGTTGGCGACCTCTAGTGGCTCGGCTGTGCATATATTTTAATACAATATATATATCGAATTAAAGACCCATTTGTTGCCTGTCGATAGTCCTTTCAGGTGAGAAAATCCGTTCAGCGGTTCTCGAGTTACATCTCGAGTTATATACTACTCCCGACTCTTGGGGCTCTAGTTCCGTCAATCATCAATCAGCAATCTCGAAAATTATTGGACAGGGTTGTAGCCAATGAGTGTGGCTTTCCAATGATACCCCACCTGGGGATGTACGAATCAGGGATCTAGGTGAAAAACTCACGAGCGAAAACAGGAAGAGAAAAACCGCAGAATGAATTGAAGTCTATGAGAAAACTGAGCTTTTCTTTTGTACACAGTTTACCAAAATCACTCCTAATCACTCATTTCTGAACGGATCTTTATCAAATCTGGACATGTACTACATAAGGCTTCAGGCTATGGATCTCGGGAGTTTTTTTAAGCCATGCCAATTTCTGGGGAAATACTACTTCTGGACTACTAACTACTACAGAAAAACTTGAGTAACAAGTTTTTCTACAACTCAAGTTCAGACCTATGTTACTCTATTTCATTAGAACTAAAAGTGATTTTTCTTTATTGTATCATAAACTTCAGAATGTTATCTTTCAAAAGAGGCTTATGCATGTGCTATAAGTATAAAATATAGTATTTTGGTTTGCAAAAAAGGTATCAACTGTTGGTGCATTTAATGTATATGACCGTCAGTCACTCATAGACATTGGATTACGGGAAACTTACCAACTGGATTACTCGCTGGATCAGCTTTCCGAACCACACCAATGGCCTGAAGAAATTCTCCGGAGACTAGGACCAGACCCTTTGTTCCCAGAGCCCAGGAAAAGACGACGAGGAAAGAGGGCTGGGATCCGAAACAGGCTGAGATCCAGACGCCACCGTACACCACTTCCCAGTATATTGCTAGCCAATGTACAATCAATAGACAATAAACTGGATGACATCCGAGCAAGGATTCAATATCAAAGAGACGTTAGGGACTGCAATGTCCTTTGCTTCACCGAAACATGGCTCACACCGGAGGTTCCAGATCACGCAATTCAACCAGCGGATCACTTCTTTATCCATCGAAAGGATCGGACATCATCAGAGTCCGGTAAACAACGTGGAGGAGGTATTGCCTTCATGTTTAACAAAAATTGGAGTGATCCAACGAACGTGAAGGAATTATCCAACCACTGCTCCCCAGAACTGGAATATATAACCATCAAGTGTCGTCCTTTCTTCCTCCCGAGGGAGTTAACGGCGATCGTCCTGGTCGGAGTGTATATTCCACCGCAAGCCAGCAACAAGGTTGCGCTCTCCAGACTACACGACGAGGTAAATAGAATACAAGTGGCTAACGTTAACGCCGCCATTTTAGTACTGGGAGATTTCAATAGCGCCAATCTGAGAAAGGTATTGCCCGACTTCTATCAGCATGTGACTTGCAACACCAGAGGCGGTAACATCCTAGATCACTGTTACACGCAATTTAAAGGTGGCTACAAGGCTCATTCTGATAGTGGCTTTGGCAAGTCAGATCACGCATCCATTTTCCTTTCACCAAAGTACAGACAGAGAATTAAAAGTACTCCCGTAGTCTCGCGAGAGGTGCAGAAATGGGATCTGACGTCAGAAGAGACGATCCGGTCAGTGTTTCACCACACAGACTGGATTGTGTTCCGCGACACAGATAACATTAATGCCTACACGGAGACAGTGCTGGACTATGTCTGTACTAGGGTGAAAGAAACAATCCCCACTACCAAAATGAAAGTTTACCCAAATCAAAAACCCTGGGTAGACAAATCCGTCCGTGAAGCTCTGAGAGAGCGCACCAAAGCATACAATGACGGCCTAGTGGCAGGCAACATGAATGACCACAAGGTGGCGCGACACAACGTAAGGAGGACAGTGTCAGAGGCCAAACGGCGCTACAGGGATAAAATTGAACTCCAGTTTGAACAAGCTGACTCTAGAGCTATGTGGCAGGGGCTCAAAACGATGACAGACTACAAAGGCGCCTCCCTCAAACTGAACAGTGACATCTCCTTAGCAAACGACCTCAATACCTTCTATGCGAGGTTTGATGCTGGTAATAACAACACCAGCTCACAAGCCTCGGCAATGGGGGGGGGGGGGTCGGCTGCTGATGGAGGCGCAGTGTTCAGGGTAACAGAGCATGAGGTGAGGCGGACCTTTAAAAAAGTGAATATCAGGAAGGCAGCAGGTCCGGACGGCATCCCCGGCCGCGTCCTAAAAGTCTGTGCCGACCAACTGGCCCCAGTATTCACTGACATATTTAACCTGTCCTTAGAACAGGCTGTCATCCCCACCTGCCTGAAGAAGTCCACTATTATCCCTGTACCCAAAAAATCCAAGCCTGCTTGCCTCAACGACTACCGCCCTGTAGCTCTCACCTCCATAGCCATGAAGTGCTTTGAGAAGCTAGTAAAGGGCTACATCTGCTCCTCCCTCCCCATCAACATGGACCCCCTGCAATTTGCATACCGCCCCAACAGGTCCACGGAGGACGCCATATCCCATGTGCTGCACACAGCAGCATCACACCTGGACAAGAGGCAGGGGAACTATGTGAGAATGCTATTCATCGACTACAGCTCGGCATTCAATACCATAGTCCCCTCCATACTCATAGCCAAGCTCAGGGACCTGGGCTTGGGCTATGACCTCTGCCAGTGGGTCTTGGACTTCCTGACTGGCAGACCCCAGGTGGTGAGAGCAGGCAACTGCACCTCCTCATCCATCACCCTCAACATAGGGGCCCCCCAGGGCTGTGTTCTGAGTCCCCTCCTCTACTCCCTGTACACACACGACTGTGTGGCTCAGCGGAGTAGCAATACAATCGTCAAATTTGCTGACGACACAGTGGTGGTGGGCCTGATCTCTGCCAACGACGAGAGGGCCTACCTGGAAGAGGTCAAGGTCCTGGCGGGATGGTGCCAGGAAAACAGCCTCTCCCTGAACGTCAGCAAAACAAAGGAGATGATTGTGGACTTCAGGAGGTCGGGGGTCAAGGACTACAGCCCCCTCAGCATCGACGGGGCACCGGTTGAGAGAGTCAACAGCTTCAAGTACCTCGGAGCCTACATATCCGAGGACTTGACATGGACCACACACATTAACAGTGTGGTGAAGAAGGCACGACAACGCCTCTACTTCCTCAGGCGCCTAAGGAAGTTCCAAGTCAGCCAGAAGATCCTTAAGAACTTCTACTCATGTACAATAGAGAGCATCTTGACCGGCAACATCACCTCCTGGTTTGGGAATAGCACTGCAAAAGACCAAAGCAGACTACAAAGAGTGACACGTTCAGCCGAACGCACAATTGGAGGGGGGCTCCCCACCCTCCAGAACATTTACTACAAGCGTTGCAAGGGCAAGGCTAAGAGAATCATTAAAGACTCCAGTCACCCGAACAACTGCCTCTTCGAACTGCTGCGGTCAGGCAAGCGATACAGGAGTCTCAAGGCGAGCACAGAAAGACTCAGAAGTAGCTTCTATCCCCAGGCCATCAGGCTGCTAAACGAACAATGAATGAACACTACACAACAACAACCACCAAACGCACATAGCACACACATCCACACGCACACACCCACTTTAAACAAACACACTGTAGCACCCACTCCACACACTTTATAGCACACACCCACTTTAAACAAACACACTGTAGCACCCACTCCCCACACTTTATATTTATGGATGAAGGATTGCACTACAACTCGTACACCTTACTGTAAATTGTACCTAAAATTGTACCTCATCCCATTTCTGCTTTGCACTAGATAGTACTGTACATTAGTACACTGCATAGTATTGTGTATTGTATATTATATGGTAACTCAGAACATTGTACATATGTCTATACCGAACACTGTGACCTCATTTTCTTCTTCTAAATTCATGCTATATTATGTTATTATGTTATTTGATACTATCTTGTCTAGCACAGTCTCTGGAGCGTAACAGTAAGAAGCATTTTGTATGAAAGTATTCTGTACTTCTGTATGACAACTATTAAAGAACTTGAACTTGGTATGCAGTCCTCAAAAACGAAAAGAAAATGGCCACTTTTCTGCCTGCATGTTAAGAAACACTTTTTGCTTTTGTTTGATATCAGTTTCATCTTGTGTGTAAATATTGGAGTTGTTGAACGTTGTATTTATTCGCTTATGACAGAGCTGCTGTAGGCTAGCTGCTCCCTACCGCTTCTAGTCCATGTGCTAAGCTAAGCTAGCTGCTCCCTACTGCTTCTCCTTGTCTGACTCTGGGGGAGATGGCAAATAAGTGTATTTTCCTAAATGCGTGTTCGTTTAATTACCACTGAAATACAAGACGTGGTCACAGTGAACGTGTTATGACACTTTTAAGCATAATGCATTCTCCGATAAGCAATGAACGCACGCTGAATGTCATGTTAGATGTAAAACCGTCACCAGATATTCTAACCTATTGAGCCTCTGAAATTGGCAATCGATTTTTTTGGGGGGGTTTGTTTGGTTGTTAGTCTCCACTAGAACAGGAGGCTATCTCTAAAGGAGGTCTTCTTCAGGCAACACTGTCATGGCCGCCGCTCACAGGGAAAAACAATGCGTCCCTCTCCATCCGAGCACGCTCACAGCAGGGGTCACGCTCCCAGCAGGGGTCACGCTCCCAGCAGGGGTCACGCTCTGTTTGAGGGTCAGACTCTCTCTCCTCTAGCGCTTTCAGCGCACCCTCAACACCCTCCAGCCAAATAGACCTCGTCCAAACTACACAGTTCACCATCTGATGTGGGTCTCTCTCTCTCTCTCTCTCTCTCTCTCTCTCTCTCTCTCTCTCTCTCTCTCTCTCTCTCTCTCTCTCTCTCTCTCTCTCTCTCTCTCTCTCTCTCTCTTCACTATCTGATGTGGGGGAAAAAGAAGAAAGCTGACAATAGTGCGCTATTATCTATTTATGTTGGTTCGCTGTTTCCCATGTTGCACCAGCGGAATGAATGAATGAATGAATGAATGAATGAAAACTTTATTTAACAGATTGCAGAATGGGTACAATACAGTACGGCTCAATACATACAATTGTTAAGGGGATGCAGACCTGAGAAAGACGTTTGTCTGGTTTCCATCAGGGTCCCCCATTTTCAATTCATATAGACATTTATGACATACACAACATACATGACATTTATGGCATAGGGACATATAGGTATTTAGTACTGATACATTTGTGACATAAACGGTATTCAAATATACAGTACTGTTACCCCTAGATCCTGACAGAGTATATACATATGATGGGGAGGGGACTGTACATTAGGAGGGGGTGGGTGGGTGGGAGAGAAATATACATACGGCGGGGAGGGAATATATACATGCGGTGGGGAGGAGACTGTCTATTAGGAGGTGGTGGGGGTTTTGGGCATTTACGGTGGCCAGTTTCGAATTGCAGCCTCCCGTAGGTGCTCTTTAAGAATGTGGGCAGGGATTCACATTCCTTTACAGCTTTGGGTAGGGCGTTCCACATTGTTGTGGCATAATTGCGAAACATGTTTAGTCCCTTGTTTGATCCGAATCTGGGTTTAACATGATTTGTTGAGCTTCCTCTGGTGTAGTGGTTGTGGTATTCACTGACCTTTGGGAAGTATTTTGACATGTACATGGGCACCCCGGTCGTATAGTGTATCTTGTAGACCAGGCCCATTGCAAGTTGCTGTACTCTGTCGTCTACTCTAAGCCATCCTAGGTTGCCAAAGTGGGCAGGGGTGAGGTGGGTTCTGGGGTTCAGGTCAAGTAGTAGTCTGACCAGTTTGTTTTGTGATGTTTGTAATTTTGTTTTAAGCGCCTTTGAGGTGCTTTGGTACCATGAGGTGCATGCATAGTCATAGTACCCTTGAATGAGTGCTCCTGCCAGAGTCTTCAGGGTATTCTTGTTTACCAGAGAGGAGATCCGGTACAAGAATCTAGTTCGTTGGTTGACTTTTTTTATTACATTGGATGCCATTTTGTCACAGGAAAGATTTGCCTCTAGGATGGAACCCAGGTAGGTAATTTCGTCTTTCCTTGTGACAATATTGTCACCCACTGTAACTGAGAAGCCGTCGGTCTTGCTGAGTTTGTTATTTGAACCGAAGAGAATGGACTCTGTTTTGCCCATGTGTAATGATAGTTTGTTATCAGCGAGCCATATGCAGATTTTGCCTAGTTCCGAGCTGAGGGTTTTTTCAACTTGCAACTTGTTCTTGTCAGAGACCAGCAGGGCTGAGTCGTCCGCAAACAGGAACAAGTTGCAGTCACAGGCTGACGACATGTAATTTGCATAAATTAGGAAGAGTAGCAGTCCTAGTATGCTTCCTTGTGGAACACCACAGCTCACTGTGAGGGGGGGGGATAGAGTACCATTTACCTCTACCATCTGTTCTCTCCCCTCCAGGTAGGATTGCATCCAGCTCACTGATAAGCTATCAAAACCAATTGCTTTTAGCTTGTCCATTAGAATGGAGTGATTGACAGTGTCGAAGGCCTTTTGTAGGTCCAGCATGACCATGCCGCAGTATTTGCCCGCGTCCACCTCTTGTTTGATGTGGTCGTTCAAATAGAGGAGGCATGTGTCAGTGGAGTGGGACGTTCTGAAGCCAGATTGGAATTTGTAGATTCGATTTTTTTCCGCCAGGTACTTTTCAACCTGTTCGTAGACTATTTTCTCCATGACTTTCGAGATGGAGGTAAGAATAGAAACAGGGCGGTAGTTGCCTGGGTCTAATTTGCTGCCCTTTTTGTGCAGAGGGGTCACTCTCGCAATTTTGAAGTCCTTGGGGACGTGCCCCTGTTTTATAGAGGTTTATTATGTGTGTGATGACTGGGGTGATGGCGGCTGCTGCGTCTCTGAGGAATTTGGAGGGGATGTTGTCATGGCCAGTGGCCTTGTTTGGTTGGAGGGCGCTACATTTTTTGAGTACCTCATCGGTTGTTACCATTTCAAGTTTGAAGTCGTCTTTGTGGACCCCTAGGTTTTTGTAGTATGCTACTGTTTGTTCTACCCCATAATGCCCTGAGTGGGAGGGTAGTTTGTTTACCAGTGTTGTGGCTATGTTTGTGAAGAAGATGTTTAAGTAATTGGCTACATCCAGCTTGTCTGTGATGAGCGTGTTGTCCGTCTTTATGTTTATGTTTGAGAATCTGGTTTTAAGTTTTTTACTGCAGCCTAGTTGATTATTGAGTAATTTCCAAAGTTTGCGGGTTTGTTTTTGTTTTCCTCAGTTTTGTCGTTGATGAAATTTCTTTTTGCGGTTCTGATCATGGTGTTTACGTCATTTCTTAGTCTGTTTCTTTGAATTTTTTGTTCAACCACGTGGGCTTGGAGTTCACTGTTTGAGCTTTTGGAAAGCTTTGTCTGACTTTTATGAAGTTCAGAGCAATTTTTGTCTCTGGTTTTCATAGCGGCCAGTATTTCAGTCTGTTCCAACGGATCACCACCTTAACGCGGTGGGGCAGTTTGTGCGTCTCAATGACCCCTAGAGCTATGTCGGCAGGAATCTTGTACTCCTAGCAGGGTCACCCAAGCCGAACAGGTCGAAGGAGAGAGACCAGACGAAGAGTGATCCAACTGGTCCTCCAGGTTGGGGGTTGGGCTGAGGGCCGATAACCCGCTCCCGGAAAGAAAACGTTATTACAGAAACCAGAAACAGAGCAAATTCACACAATCTTCGAGACGCCATAGCCAGTCCTTCTTGTAACAGGAGAGACACCATGACACCCAAAGGCCAAAGCCGCGAGGACGCCTTTGGGCCGAATAGGCCACTAGTGCATCCGAAGGAAACCATGAAAATTGGGAATTGGAACATACGAACACTGTACAGGAGCGGCAATATTGCCATAGTAGCAAGAGAGATGACAACCAGAGGAATCGACATCATAGGAATCAGCTAAACACACTGGACCGGGCAAGGAAAAGTGGAGCTTGCAACCGGAGAATCCATAATATACTCAGGAAGAGATGATGACAACCACAGACAAGGGGTTGGCATAGTGATGTCTAAAAAAGCAGCAAGAGCACTGATAGACTGGACACCAGTCAGTGAAAGGATCATTCAAGCTAGGTACCATTCCCAACACATCAAGCTCACAGTTGTCCACATCTATGCACCCACAGAAGATGCAGAGGATCAAGTAAAAAATGTATTCTACAGGAGACTGCAAGACGTCCTAGACAGCAGGAACATACACGACATGCTGATCATCACCGGGGATATGAACGCCAAAGTGGGAGATGAAAACCAGGGCTACGAAAGAGTGATGGGCAAGCACGGGATCGGAAAGCGTAACGACAACGGAGAAAGACTGTGTGAAATGTCTGACATGAACGAGCTAGTCATTACTGGAACACTATTCCCACATAAGAATATACACAAGGCCACGTGGGTATCTCCGGACGGGAAGACCAAGAACCAGATAGACCATGTGCTAATTAACAAACGATTCAGGAACTCAGTGAAAGACACAAGAGTATGCAGATCTGCAGACATTGGAAGCGACCACTACCTCGTGTGTACAACGGTCAAGTTAAGACTGAAGACGAAGCAGAAGGAAAAGAAAAGCACCAGAGTCAAGTACAACACAACAAAGCTGAAAGATGAAGCCATCCTGAAGTCTTTTACCATCAACCTGAGAAACAGGTTTCAGGTGCTGGAAGATGAAGGGCGAGGAATAGAAGACAACGAAGAGGTGGATCGTGACTCTCAGGTTCTGGAGAAAGCCTACACAGAAGTCGCTGAAGCAATCCTGGATAGACCACGGAAGAATAAGAAGCCATGGATCAGTGAAAAATCATGGAACCTTGTAGACCAGCGGGAAACAATAAACAAGAGGATCCTTGGCACACACTCGGAAAGAATCAAGAAACAGCTAAAAGCAAAGTACACAGAGAAGGATAGAGAAACAAAGAGAAGTATAAAGACGGACAAAAAGAAATGGATGGAGAACATTGCAAGTGAAGCAGAAGAAGCTGCAAGGAAACAACAAATGAAGACACTGTACGGTCTTACGAAGGCACTGTGCAACGAGAGACCTAGACAGAGCACAGCAGTACTGGACAAGAATGGCAACCTCATCAGCGGAAAAGATGCAGTGCAGGCAAGGTGGACAGAACACTTCAAGGAAGTACTGAATAGGGAACCACCAGAAAACCCAATAACTGATGAGGAAGAATGTGAACTCACTAACATGATTGAAGAGATTCCTGTACATGAACCAACACTAAGTGAAGTAAAGGAAGTGATTAAAGGACTTCAGAATGGGAAAGCACCAGGAATCGACAACATCACAGCCGAGTTATTAAAGGCAGACATTGAGTTTTCAGCAAAGAAGGTACATCAATTGTTGGAAAAAATATGGAGGCAGGAGAAGATCCCGAAGAACTGGAAGAGGGGGCTTATCATCAAACTAGCAAAGAAAGGAAACCTCAAAGAATGCAAGAACTCAAGAGGCATCACCCTACTTCCAGTTGTAGGCAAGATACTTGGCAGGATCATCATTGACCGAATCAGAATTGGAATCGACTCACGGCTAAGAAAAGAACAAGCCGGTTACAGAAGAGGAAGAGGAACAACAGAACAAGTCTTCATACTGCGGAACATCATTGAGCAAGTAAACGAGTGGCAAGCAACACTCCACCTGAACTTTGTGGATTTTGAAAAGGCTTTCGACTCAGTCCACCATGAAAGCCTATGGCTAATTATGAAGAAATATGGAATACCAGAGAAGATTGTCCAGATAGTGAAAATATTCTATGAAGACTTCCAGTGTGCAGTAGAAGACCAAGGAGAAATATGCGAGTGGTTTAACATCAACAGCGGTGTCAAACAAGGATGCAACCTGTCAGGTTTTTTATTCTTAATGATCATGGATTGGATAATGAGAAGAACAGTTGGACAAGGTGAGAATGGAATCAGATGGAAGTTGACATCAAAACTCGACGATCTGGATTTTGCAGATGATGTAGCATTACTCTCCTCTACCAAACACCAAATCCAGGAAAAAACGACAAGAATGGAGAGAGAAGCCAGACGAGTGGGACTCAAGATTAACACCGGAAAGACAAAAACCATGAGAATGAATGCAAGAAACCATGACAAAATCAACATCAACGACGAAGAGATTGAGGATGTAGACCAATTCACATACTTGGGAGCCACCATCTGTAAAGAGGGAGGGGGTATGAAAGACCTAAAGAACAGACTATCCAAAGCAAGAGGTGCATTCATCAAACTCAAAAAGATCTGGCACTCCAACAGCATCTCAAGAAGAACAAAGCTGAGATTGTACAAAACACTGGTTGTGCCAGTCCTACTGTATGGATGTGAAACATGGAAGATGAACAAGGGAGACAACAAATCAGTCGACGTGTTCCATAACAGATGCCTCAGAAGAATCCTCAAAATCCAGTGGCAAGACCGCATCAGCACCATAGAGCTACTAGAAAGAGCCGACATGAAGCCGTTGAGCAAGGAAGTGAAGTGGCGAAGATGGAAGATGATAGGACACATACTGAGGCAAGACCACAACAACGACTGCAACATATCAATGACTTGGGCACCAGAAGGGAAAAGAAGAAAAGGAAGACCAAAGACTACCTGGAGACGCACAGTAGAGAAAGAAAGAAAAGAGGCAGGGTGGAGCTCATGGCCTGAAGCAAGAACAATGGCAGCTGACCGAGAGAAGTGGAAAAGCTCTGTGAAGGCCTTATGTGCCACTAGGCACGAAGTGGATAGGTAACAGGTAACAGTATTTCAGTGTTCATCCATGGCTCAGCGCGATTTTTAACCCTGGTGGTTCTTATGGGTGCCATGTTGTTGAGTATTGCTGTGAATTTGGTTTTGAATCCAAGCCATGTTTCTTCAACCTGTGTACCACTGAGTTCATCTGACCAGTCCAAGCTCCCCAGTTCTAGGTTAAAGGCCTCTCTAGAGTAAGTTTTGAGGTCTCTAGATGTGACTGTTTTGTGACAGCCGGCCTTCTGTTTTAGCTTTTTGCGGGTACAGAAAATCATATAATGATCACTTAACCCGCATGCTATCACCCCTTTATTGGAGATCATTGACTTGTCAGAGGTCAAAATGAGGTCAATGGTGGTTTGTGTCGAATCACATACCCTTGTGGGTTGGGTGATTAGCTGGCTGAAACCGTGCAGATCAGAAAATCTATTGAAGGCCTTGAAGACGGGTGCTTCTTTACGCAGCATATCCGTGTTCCAGTCCCCAATACGAATTTTTTCTACCCCCTCCACCCCAGCTAAACACCCATCAAGTGTGTCATAAAAGCCACTCTGTTCTGGTGGTCTATAGATTGTGCCTACTAGTACTGGTTTCGCCCTGTCTAATACGATTTCAATCCAAACAGTTTCAATTACATCATGGTTAAGGTCAGTACGGTTGATGTATTTGGTATCCTTGTGTATATACACACAGACGCCACCTCCATACTGATTTCTATCCCTCCTGACTATTGAGTAGTTTTCAATTTCAATCTCTGGATCCTGTACAGATGAGTCTAATTTTGTTTCTGTGAAACACAATATGTTAGCCTTACCGTTTAAAAACAACTGTTTGATTTCAGCCAGTTTAGGTCTCAGGCTATTTGTATTAAGATGGAATATGTGAAGTCCATTTTTGCTGGTAATCAGATTGATGTCGTCACACTTGAGGTAACTCTGTTCATTTGTGTCCTGTCCTGTGGTGGGGGGAGGGGGGGCGTTGTTGCTGTTTGTGCCGTGAGTGGGGAGGGGGGGAGGGGGTGATCCTTTGTCCTTTGCTAGAGTTTGTATTCCTCTGTGTGGAAGCCCGCGATGTGGGGGGGGGGGGGCTGGTTGTTTACAGATGTGTCTGTTAGTACTCCGTTGTGGGGGAGGGGGGGTGCCTTTTGTCCTGGCCCCGGCCCGGGTAGACTAGCTGGCATGGCGGGGCCAGCCAAGCTAACCGTCGGGTCCTTGGTGACCTTGATGTCCCGCGCCGTTCTCCAAGTCTGCTGGGGCTTCGGTGAGGGTATGTCGCCGCTTGCTGGTCGGTTGGTGCAACTGCTGGCTGAAGCGTCAATTGCGTGGATGCTGTTGATCTCCGGCGCCGGTGTGAGGAGCGATGCCTCGCTGTTTTGTCCCCGCGACGTGCTGGGCGCCTCGGTTGTGAACCCTGGTTCCTTCCCTCTCGCTGTGGCCTCTCGTGGTTTCTTTTGCAGAGGTGGTAGAGGAATGTTGCCGTTGATCATGTCGTTAGCCGCCGTCTGTGTGTGTAGCAGTTGATCTGTTGTGCTGGCGACGCTGGCTGCCGCTTCTTGGGTCAGCAGATCTAACTGTAGTCTCTGGTTCCGTGTCATTACGGGACCAGGGTTCTGATGTATGTCACCCGACATGAGCAGATATAATAAAAACATTGATCTCTTATTACACTTGCCTGTCGGGGGTAATTTCTTTCGTTCCGGATTCGCAGTAAGTACAGTGTGGATAGTCGTGGCTCCGAATGCTGGATGTTTCCTCTCCATGCCCGTTAACAAGTAGAAGTCGCAATGGGACTGCTGATTTGCGTATTCGCTACCCTCCTCTTCTGTCTGGAGTTGTTGCTTGAGTTGTGAATTCAGGTACAAGTCCATAATCCACAGGAGGGAAAGTATAAAATGCGCAAAATACTTTTTTGTTGTTGATCTGTTGCGTTGGTTACGGGAGCTGGGTAAAATGCGACCGTCCATGTTGATGCTTTCATGCTTTCATGAAGCCTGTTGACCTCCGCGTTGCCAGCCGACCTCGACTTTGCGTGCACCCCTTTCTCTTTGACAGGACCCTCTCTCTCTCTCTCTCTCTCTCTCTCTCTCTCTCTCTCTCTCTCTCTCTCTCTCTCTCTCTCTCTCTCTCTCTCTCTCTCTCTCTCTCTCTCTCTCTATCTGTGTCACTCTCTCTATCTGTCTCTCTGTCTCTCTCTCTCTCTCTCTCTCTCTCTCTCTCTCTCTCTCTCTCTCTCTCTCTCTCTCTCTCGAAAGTCCAGCACGGTTTCCAAGGTAACGCCTCTCAGTGGATTAGAGCCTCGTCTCTCCTCTCCCAGCTGAACCTCCAGCGGGCGCTCGCAGGGATGCTGCCAGGCTCAGGAGAGCAAACAGTCTGTAGGCACCATCTCCCCTCCGCGTCCTGACCTCGTATCAGGCTCAACCTCACTCCCCCCCCCCCTCCGCCCCCGTATCCCTCCTTCCAGCCCGTCTGAAAAACGCCTTCTGAGACACGCAGGGGTGCACTTCAGCAAACAGCGATATTGGAGAATTTTCACATTTTCATTATGGCAAGATATCATCTTATTGATATTGAAAAGAGAGTTCATTTTTTTGTTTTCATTTCATGCAGAGAGGTGTTTGATCTGTGCAGATGAAGGTCATTGCTATTCATCTTCTATCTTTTATTATTTTTTCATATATCTTTTTTTTCAATCTTTACTTTTCATCAGGCGGCAGACCACATAGTGATGCAGTCGGACCGTCGTATCGACTGCCACCTGACCACCGGCTACTGGGGGCGAGGCGGTGGACGGTGGGGTAAGAATAGACTGGCACAGCGAGGCATAGCAACAACCGCCATGAGACCAGTAAAACAGTGTTTGATATCAGGAGCACAATATGATTAAAATGTGATCAGTTGAGCCTAATGAGTTCAGCTAAATTGGTGGTCGGCAAACAGTTTTTGGCATGAACCAAATGATCAATAACGGCTTTCTTTCAACAGAAATGTAATACGTTTCAGAGCCTCTCTCTACGCCGCCCCAATACCTCAAATGGATCCGTCATCAGCTCTATTTTCAATCTTTCAAAATGTTCTTATGTACCCCAGTTGCTATTGAATGCACTTATTTGTGTTTCATTACACGTATAATGTACATGCTTACGAACTGTTTCGAATGTTTTATAGCAACACTACTATCTCCGACATCTAAGAACAGCCCTTCTAAGGTTTCTCCCCTCGATATTGCCTGTGCTGCTTTTTTCCTATTGCTAGGTTTTTAGTGAGTGTTTCCTTACCTTCGCGTGGGGTATGTCTGGGAGTGTTGCATTCATTTGTTCATTTTACATTTTATTTTGGATTTCATGGTGCTTTGTTTTGTTCTTGATTTATTGTGATGTTTCTTCTTGACTTGTTTAAAGAAGACATGTCCGGCCCATAGGGACATTGTCGGGCCATACAAATACATTTGATTTGATTTGATTTATTCAGGCTGTCCTTTGTGACATAGTTGAAGAGCTCTCTCTCCCTCAGCACAGACAGCCTCTGGCTGAGACCACTAACTCTCTCTCTCCCTCAGCACAGACAGCCTCTGGCTGAGACCACTAACTCTCTCTCTCCCTCAGCACAGACAGGCTCTGGCTGAGACCAGGCCCGGACTGGCCATCGGGAGCACCGGGAGTTTTCCCGGTGGCCTGGCCTGCACAGATTAAAAAAAAATAAATGATATAAAAAAAAATTATTATTATTATTATTTTTTTTTGGCCAGGCCATTGTTTCTAGTTGTGGCGGCGGCGCGGCGCGATAGTTAGATAACCTAGGTGGGTGGGGAACAACCAGGATTTCACTGTCTGCGACAGAGTTGGAGAACTATCTGACTCTCTCCCTCACGCGGATCACACACACACAATGGAGCCGTGCTGCCGCTTGTGATTGGTGGAGGCGGGACCAGGCGATACAACTGATTGACAGCGGAGGCGGCGAATGGAATGGCAGACGGCACTCAGATGCAGAATAACAGCCAGGCAGTGAGCCAGGTAGTGAGGGACTCGGGAGAGATACAGTAGAGCGAAAGTCAATTAACGTTGATGTCAAGATGGACAGTGGAAGAAAGAGAAAGGGTGGAGGAGAAAGGGATAAAACAAAGAAAAAGAAAGGTCCTTACAGGAGAGAGTGGTTAACTGTATTATAATAGTAAATAGAAAAATATGTTGTGCTCTTGCTTTTTTCTTTTTGAAGGTGGAGAGAGTAGCATTGCTAGTGCCACAACAGTTTTATTTGAGGTCCATAACAGTACATTGTACTAAGCAATTGTTGGCTCATTAGTTTGTGATTCACATGCACTAAAATTCACCAGAATGCAGGAAATTAAGTCTTTGTAACAAAAAAAAATCCTGGTGGGGGACCCCCAGACCCCCCGCTTAAAAAGTGGCCTGATTGGGGCTATATTTCGCGCTATATCTCCCGGTATGAATTATTTCCCCAGTCCGGCCCTGGCTGAGACCACTAACTCTCTCTCTCCCTCAGCACAGACAGGCTCTGGCTGAGACCACTAACTCTCTCTCCCTCAGCACAGACAGCCTCTGGCTGAGACCACACTAACTCTCTCTCTCCCTCAGCACAGACAGGCTCTGGCTGAGACCACTAACTCTCTCTCTCCCTCAGCACAGACAGCCTCTGGCTGAGACCACTAACTCTCTCTCTCCCTCAGCACAGACAGCATCTGGCTGAGACCACTAACTCTCTCTCTCCCTCAGCACAGACAGCCTCTGGCTGAGACCACTAAGGTCGCTTTCACATATAGTTTTGGTGGACTCGTGCGGTTCTGGGGGTGAAGTTGCAACATTGTTGCATTCTTCATTTGGTTCGCCTGCGTTCAAATAGAGAAATCTGTGAGGCGGACCGAGACCTTGTGAACAATGTCACACGGTCGAAAAGGGCGCTTGTCTATTGGACAGTGGAAATGTGTGTGTGGCTGCAAGCCTGTGTGCGCGCGCGCGCGTGTGTGTCTGTGTGTGGACTGTCTGCGAGCCCTCCAGATCAGCGGAGCGAGTTTTGACATGGCATTGATCCATTGTTCTATTGAAGCACATTACCACCATCCTCTCGCTAAACAACTTGTAGACCAATAATAATAATATAATAATAATAATAATAGTATTGACGTGGCATTGATCCATTATTAATGCCGTGCGCCTCGGTAATAATAATAAGCCGCGTTTTTCTTCCTTCTTCCCAAGATGCACAGTTAGATAGATAGATAGATAGATAGATAGATAGATAGATAGATAGATAGATAGATAGATAGATAGATAGATAGATAGATAGATAGATAGATAGATAGATAGATAGATAGATAGATAGATAGATAGATAGATAGATAGATAGAGAGATTAGATGCAGTGTGCTTGTTTTGCAGTGAGTGCTGCAAGCAGTGGTAATAATAATCACTTCCTATATTTGGTTCGCGTTTGGTCCGCTGAAGCCGAACCGAGACCTACGTTTTCAGGCGGACTAGAGTTCGCCTGCTTGGTCCGCGGACCGAGTTCGACGCGCATTCACACAGACCTGAAAAACCGGACTATCGAATTCTGGTCCGAAAGTCCGGACCAAACAGCCCCTGTGTGAAAGCGACCTAATTCTCTCTCTCCCTCAGCACAGACAGCCTCTGGCTGAGACCACTAACTCTCTCTCTCCCTCAGCACAGACAGCCTCTGGCTGAGACCACTAACTCTCTTTCTCCCTCAGCACAGACAGCCTCTGGCTGAGACCACTAACTCTCTCTCTCCCTCAGCACAGACAGGCTCTGGCTGAGACCACTAACTCTCTCTCTCCCTCAGCACAGACAGCCTCTGGCTGAGACCACTAACTCTCTCTCTCCCTCAGCACAGACAGCCTCTGGCTGAGACGACTAACTCTCTCTCTCCCTCAGCACAGACAGCCTCTGGCTGAGACCACTAACTCTCTCTCTCCCTCAGCACAGACAGCCTCTGGCTGAGACCACTAACTCTCTCTCTCCCTCAGCACAGACAGCCTCTGGCTGAGACCACTAACTCTCTCTCTCCCTCAGCACAGACAGCCTCTGGCTGAGACCACTAACTCTCTCTCTCCCTCAGCACAGACAGGCTCTGGCTGAGACCACTAACTCTCTCTCTCTCTCTCTCTCTCTCTCTCTGTCAGCACAGACAGCCTCTGGCTGAGACCACTAACTCTCTCTCTCCCTCAGCACAGACAGCCTCTGGCTGAGACCACTAACTCTCTCTCTCCCTCAGCACAGACAGCCTCTGGCTGAGACCACTAACTCTCTCTCTCTCTCAGCACAGACAGCCTCTGGCTGAGACCACTAACTCTATCTCTCCCTCAGCACAGACAGCCTCTGGCTGAGACCACTAACTCTCTCTCTCCCTCAGCACAGACAGCCTCTGGCTGAGACCACTAACTCTCTCTCTCCCTCAGCACAGACAGCCTCTGGTTGAGACCACTAACTCTCTCTCTCCCTCAGCACAGACAGGCTCTGGCTGAGACCACTAACTCTCTCTCTCTCTCTCTCTCTCTCTCTCTCTCTCTCTCTCTCTCTCTCTCTCTCTCTCTCTCTCTCTCTCTCTCTCTCTCTCTCTCTCTCTCTCAGCACAGACAGCCTCTGGCTGAGACCACTAACTATCTCTCTCCCTCAGCACAGACAGCCTCTGGCTGAGACCACTAACTCTCTCTCTCCCTCAGCACAGACAGGCTCTGGCTGAGACCACTAACTCTCTCTCTCTCTCTCTCTCTCTCTCTCTCTCTCTCTCTCTCTCTCTCTCTCTCTCTCTCTCTCTCTCTCTCTCTCTCTCAGCACAGACAGCCTCTGGCTGAGACCACTAACTCTCTCTCTCCCTCAGCACAGACAGCCTCTGGCTGAGACCACTAACTCTCTCTCTCCCTCAGCACAGACAGCCTCTGGCTGAGACCACTAACTCTCTCTCTCCCTCAGCACAGACAGCCTCTGGCTGAGACCACTAACTCTCTCTCTCCCTCAGCACAGACAGCCTCTGGCTGAGACCACTAACTCTCTCTCTCCCTCAGCACAGACAGCCTCTGGCTGAGACCACTAACTCTCTCTCTCCCTCAGCACAGACAGCCTCTGGCTGAGACCACTAACTCTCTCTCTCCCTCAGCACAGACAGCCTCTGGCTGAGACCACTAACTCTCTCTCTCCGTCAGCACAGACAGCCTCTGGCTGAGACCACTAACTCTCATTCTCCCTCAGCACAGACACCCTCTGGCTGAGACCACTAACTCTCTCTCTCTCTCAGCACAGGCAGACACAGACCACTAAAGCCCCTTTTCCACTGCAGGAACCTTTTGAGGAACTCTGTGCATTTCCACCGCAGGGTCCAGGGTCTAAGCAGAAGTTCCGTGACTTTATTTGACCCCGTTTTACCCCCGAAAATGGCCCTCGCTCTCTGGGTAGGACCTTTTTCCGAAGTGCAGGACCTTTGGCGGTTTTGTAAATACGAGTGATCTGGACTCCTGTGAGTGGCCAGTTTATTGAGCCGTCTGCTGCAGGTTCCTGTTCAATGTGAGGATCGAGGACCAAATGATGGCAAAAGAGTCTGCAGGGACCATTGGTCTGCTCATTTAACCGTGATCTCAAAGATCTGATGAGGGAACATATTTCATGTTCTAGTGAGACGCTGGGATGTCTAGCCCCAAAAAGTGGCCACTTTTGTTTTCGTTTTTGAGGACTGCATACTTTCTTTGCAAACCAAAATACTATACTTTATACTTATAGCACATGCATAAGCCTGGTCTCTTTTGAAAGATAACATTCTGATGTTACTTATACAATAAAGAAAGATCACTTTTAGTGTAACATAGGTCTGAACTTGAGTTGTAGAAAAGCATGTTACTCACGTTTTTCTGTAGTAGTTGCAATATCCAAAAATAGTATATCCAAAAATACACGTTGTGTCCATAGCCTGAAGTCTTATGTAGTACATGTCCAAATCTGATAGAAATCCATTCAGAAATGAGTGATTAGGAGCAAATTTGGTAAACTATGTACAAAAAAAAAGCTCTCCAGGGCCCTCATTTATCAATGTGATAAATATGTGCTTAACCCGTGCGTACGACCATTTCTAAGCAAAGTGTGGGATTTATCAATTTTAACTTGAACTTGACTTTGTGCTTATGTCTACGCACAGCTCTGAGCATGCTTAGCTGACGCCCAGTGGTAGAATATCGTTACTACGGCATATGCGCTCCTCAGTTACTGCATTCGTTTCAACGCGGAAATAAGCTTCCGTGCATTACTTCCAACACTGGCGTGTTCTACTTCTGTATGACCCGTAATTCATTATAGTTCATTGTAAAATAGCGACAGTAGTGTAATTATAACGGGCTCATGCGGGAACAAGAGGTTGGCTTGCTTGTTTGGCACGGGGGGCAGAAGCAGAACACCCACCTCCAAACGCCATTAAATATTGTTTCAAATAAAAAGCGACATACTATTATTTTGTGTCATGTTTCCAAATAAGATTGGCCACAACGGAATGCTTTCTACTTCAATTTGTTGATTAGAATAGATTACCTCGCTCCGTTGAAACTTCACTGAGCTCAGCACACAGACATGATAATAATAATAACAACAACAATAATAATAATAGCTTCATTTTACATAGAGCCTTTCAAGAGACCCATGCAAGGTCGCTTTACATAGATGGGGGGGGGAATAACAAAGTAATAAAGATAGTGGACAGACTATGTAAATATGATGATGGGATTCAAGTTCGCGTTTTTATTGATCATAGGCATGCTGTCAGAGTATGATGTCATAATCAAACATTCTAGAACATTTGTCGTCACAGATCATGTCATAATAGAACATAGGCTACATGGCATGGTCCATCGTGATATTGTGTAGACTGTTATTACTGTACCACCCATTGTGACAACAGCCTTGTGAGCTCCCGCACACAAACATGATGGAATTCAAGTTCATGTATTGATCACATAGGCAGGCTACATCATACATGGCAGTGAGATTCATTTTTCTTGTATATGCTCTCGTATTATTGTTTATATAGGCTACCCAATACTGACATCAAAATAGATTGTATGCCTCTAGAAATCATATGCAGCAGGTAGAAAATTGACGGAAAATCCGTCGCGATTTGGAATAAAATTGAGGAGAACTTTAATCCCTGGGTATTAATCAAACAAAACGGAAAAAGGCAGTCATATTCCAGCACAGTCTTTATTAGTGTTTGCGCTGCCCAGGCAGCAATGGTTAATAGATATCATATCCGACATCACCGTACATGTACACGTCTGTCAGCCTGTCTCATAACACGCTTCCCTCGGTTTAGTCCATTTTTCCACATTTCATGGGGGTGTTCCATTACCGTATATGGTTAATCGGGGCGGTTTTGGTATGCAAATACGTTTGTTTGTTTGTTTGTTTATTTACACATATAAAAACAGTTACATATATAATACAATATAGTCCACAAGGGATGTGTAGGAGAATTGCCTAAAAACCCTCAAGGGGCTTGCATGTGGCATTCACCAGGAAGCAAAATTACATTATATCTAGATAAATATAAAATATAAAATAAAATCCCCCCCCCTGAACAAACAAACACACACAAGCAGGCCTACATAGACACCGAAGTAGGCACCCCATGCCATACGATTTCTGGTATAGAGAAAACAATCAATGACAGTAAGAATATATAATAAAACGAAAATACAATAACAAAATACATCAAGCCATCAGACTACAGTTTGTAAAGGAAGTCCATATGGGAAATATTAGTGATCTAGGAGATGAGATTTCAGTGCTCTTTTGAATTTCAGAAAAGAAAATTCCAAAATATGTGGAGGCAAAGAGTTCCACAACTTTGACCCTCGGTAGAGCAGACAAAACTGAGATTGGGAAGTGCGGGAAAAGGGTGGTCTAAGCAAACAGGAACTACGTGTGGGGTAATTATGAATTTATACGTGTGATAAATCCTGTTTTTTTTGTGCGTGCACACATTCTAAATTCTGTGCTTACGTGTGGAAATACAACCTTTTCTAAGAAAACTTGATGAATGAGGGCCCAGGATTCCATTTCCTCATTGACTTCAATTCATTCTGCGTTTTTTTCTCTTCCGGTTTTCGCTTGTTACTTTTTACCTAGATCCCTGACATCCCCACGTGGGGTATCATTGGAAAGCCACACTCATTGGCTACAAGCATGTCCAATAAAGATTGCCAAATGATTGATGGAGCTAGAGCCTTCAGAGTCGGGGGTGGTAATCTGACTCTGCCGTGTACAATGGCGCACGCCTCACACTTTTATAAACGCAGCCTGGAATTACAAATAGCCTAAACCGTTGATCACACACACACACACACACACACACACACACACACACACACACACACACACACACACAGACACACACACACACACACACACACACACACACACACAGACACACACACACACACACACACACACACACACACACACACACACACACACACACACACACACACACCTCAAAAGAGTCTTCAAATATAGGCTAAAAACCCACTTCTACCTACTAGCCTTTCCCGTTCACTGACTCATGCCTTGTTTTCCTGTGTGCTTGCATGTGTGCCCTCCCATAAAACAGTTGTGATTGTTGTCTATATGTATATATCTACCCTCTGTACAGCACTTTGGTTGACACCTGTCATGTTAAATGTGCTATATAAATAAATCTGATTGATTGATTGATTGACACACACAAACACATCTTTCTAATCTTCTGCACGTAGGCAGCAAAACATTTCAAATTTCACATTTGTGACCGATGTCAGACTCAAGTCCAATGCATCAAGTCCAACTCCCCACCTCTGGGGCTATAGATGATGTCCATTAGTGAAGATACATCTGTCCCAGAGGTCTAGCTATCTCTATTCCTCAAATACATGTACTGTACAGATGCAGCCATTATAGGACTCTCCACCATATCACCGTGGTGAAAGCACCATGTTGACGGGATCAATGCCGTGTTGGCAGAATTAATTTGGGAACCAGGTTGCTGTTCTGTTATATGCGCAAAGTCAAGTTGGAATTTACAACCAAGTTACGTCATCTGGGATTCGCTTGTGCATATCCTGTGCACGGTGAACTACAGTAGGAAGTAAATCACCTCCGTTGACAATAGTGGACTTTTGGACTGTTCTGCACTCGGTAAGGTCTTAATTCATATAAATTTATATTGAAATGCATTTTTACTTAACGATGGGTCCGGTACCGGACCCAAAATGACATCACGCCATAAATCCTGACTGTATGAATTAATGTTGCGTTTTTTTTATGTAGCCAAGAGTAAAGACCCTAACTGTTACAAAGGATCAGATTAAACCGAATATATATATTTATTGATTGATATATATTGCATAGTATTTGTATATCGTTTGATATCCCTTGTATATTCCTTGTACATATACACGGATGATCCCTTTAGCCTAGTACGGACCATGATGTTTCGTTCTCCTATTGGACAGCGGTCCACAGGCGCCAGGGCCATGCCTCCAGAGTCAGGTTCAAGGCTACCGTCAGGACATGTCTGTACATGCCCGGCCTTGCCCAGGAATACGAGACAGAAATGAGGTTGGCACTAGATTGTTCGCTGTGCATATAAATATGGCGCAGGTGAATACAGAAGTAGAGTTACCCGTGCGGTGAAGTATGGCCTGTTTGGCCCCAAATAAGAGCATTGAGACCGCATGCAAATTAATAACTGAATTGTCAGAGTTTGGCGCTATACCGTCGAGTGCGACATATTTCTATTAAGTCAGTAATAGTCTATTTGTGTATAGTGTATCGTGCGGCTAAAGTTCTACAGTGACCAGCATCACCAACACTTCCTCGTATCAGCTAGAGTGCTTATCCAGGCTGGGCTGCTTTCATGGCGCTTTCACCCGAGGAGACCTAGACGAGAACCGTGTGGACATGTACACTGGATTAATCTACCCGACGACTACATAGCCCTTTGCGGCTGGATTATATTTGTTTTGGTCCTGTGATTTATGGAGCGGAGAATCGCCGACGCCTACACATGTGGGATTTACCCTGTGAGGAGCCACGTCGAGTCTGCGCCTCAGAGAGCCTGAGGCCGGCTAGCTTTCTTCACTGTGGAGCTACAGTCTACGGAGAACAGCTGTATTCGTCTGTGGATCAAGAGACTATTGCACCGTCTCCTGTACTTGGAGTCTCCTTAGTCATCGTTGACCAGACTCTCTACTACCGACAGATCCTCTACCCCTGCTGGGTTACAACCGGGGGGACCCTTCCAGTATCTCCCGCTATATATTACTAGTGTACCATAGATATAATTCCCTAAGATTCAGGTTGTATAATTACCTCCTGCGTAACCAGAGAATGGACATTCATTATTGATTTGCCTACGCACATTCCTTTGCCTTATAAGCGCATCCAAAGTAAAATAGAGTAGTATATTATGTACCTTTTGCTGCAATAAATACTTAATTACCACTTTGTGTGGAACCGATTCATTGTGGGAAGTGTTCATCATATTTATATATCATGTACTGTATGGCCAGTAATTAAAGTACATAAAGCGGTAGTGGTTTAATGATACCATACTTATCAATACAGTCAGGGAATTGTACCCCTCAGTTACAATTGGTCCTTCGAGCCGGAGGGTAACTAGTGTAATATTAATATAGTGGTATTAATATTGACATGGCCTATGATGAACACTCCACAAAACGGTTCTCCTAAAGTAGATCGCCCGCAGCGTAGACGGCAGACACCTCAGTACTTAGAGGATTACGTTGCCAATATACTACCTAGCTTTCTACAGACGGTAAACGCGGAAAAAGTAGATAGTAAAATTATGTCCGACCCTATCGACCAGGCTACCCCGCCAATAGAGGCCCTAGTGGGTTCTAACGTAACTGACCAAGCTCACGGTAGGGACCAGGAGGGACCCGACATGACTTTACCCCCCGCCAAGACCGAAGAAGTAGTCCCCGGAGAGCTCCAGGATAAAGACAGCTCTCCAGGGATGGAACTCTACCCGCTACAAGAAGAGGAGAGCACCCCGGAGATGGATCTCCAGGACTCGCCACAGGAGAACAGATCTCCAACGAGTACTGCCAGGAGCGGATCACCTCAACCAGCGTCTTCCCCCAGCGAGGCGGACAAGATGCTGGCACAGGCATTCCTCGCCAGCCTAGCAGCCTCAACAGAGCGCGATCGACTCCAAGCACAGACGCTTAGTGAGCGCGAACATTCTTCCATGGAAAGAGAACGCCTTCAGGCGCAGCAACGGAGCGACGAAGATCGTATACGTCTAGAGATTAGACGCCTTCAGACGGAAGAGAATATGGTAAGGGACCGGGCCGAAGCCCAGCGCGCCGCCGCCGAAGCCCAGCGCGCCGCTGCCGGTGCCCAAAGAGAAGCAGAGCGCGACCTCGCTCTCACCAAGCGCGAAGCCGAGCGCGACCGATTACAAGCGCAGATAATGGAGCAGCTGATCACCAGGGCAACACCCCCTCCCTCCGCACGGGGTTCCAGGGCCTCGTCAAGACAAGGGTCAAGGGCACCCTCCCCTACCCGATCAAGCGACCCTGAGCCCGACCACCAGAGAGAGCCTATACCCCCCTCCGAACCCCTTCCCCGACCGGTCCAAGTGAGACCCAGCTACAAGGAAGAAACAGTCTACACCGCGGAGAGGCTAAATAGACGACTACAGGATCTAGAGGACCTGCCAGAGGAAGAAGAAGAGGGAGAGGAGGAGAGTCAAGCCCGACAGCAGCACAGTACTCCACAGGACCAGGAGGTCCAGTACAGCCCAGGCTCTACCCCCGCGGCTCTGCGCTACAGACCCCCGACTCAATTCACGGGTGAGCTTGACGCACGACCAGCCCCGAGGAACAGCACCTGGATACGCGGGCCATGGTACCCAGCAGGTACCAGCCCACCAAGAGGCGTAAGAGGAGACTCGCCTAGGAGGCCTCTCTTCCAACGCTCACCGATGTGCCAGCCATCCATGGCATCATACATTGGCACACCGACGTTTCCGGACTTCACCCACGAGAACAGAGCACAGTACACGGAGCTACGAATGTGCTTAGAGACAATGATGTCCGATGTAGCTGATGAACCGTACAAGTATGCTATCCTACTGAAGCACCTCAAGGTGCCCCGAGCGCACAATATAGCGCTGGCCTATGCCACCTCTACTACCCCATACACAGCGGCTCTAGCAGCACTCGACCAAAGATATGGACGCATATGGGACTACGTAATACAAGAGATAAGGCATATTGACCGCCTACCCCCAGCCACAGACAATCGCTCATTAGATGACCTGTCTATCAAGGTACAATCCCTGGTAGGGATGCTGGGGGCGCAAAGAGAAAAGGGTATGCACGAACTGTACGTGAACTCTAATGTCGAGAGGATTTTAGAGAAGCTTCCGCCCGCCCGACAAGAGCGCTTCAGGCGGCAAAGAGACCACCGTGATCCTAACGGTCCCGAGCCATCCCTCCTAGACCTAGCCGACTTCCTGGCGAGAGAAGTCAACAGCCTACGGTTGGATACGTTCATGCGGAGCACCCCAAGCTCCAGAGAGGGACCTAGGAGAGCAAACGATGGCCGAAGATTGGTGACCGTCATGCACCAATCAGAATCAGTACCGAGCAGCAAGAACCACAGTACCCCCTCGATGAAAGAGAAGTGGAAGATGGTGTGCCCGTACTGCGAAAAGGAACACTGGTTGTCACAATGTGACACGTTCAAGAAGATGACCGCCGACGAGGTGAGTCAATGGATAAAGTCCAACCGACGCTGTTACCGATGTGCGCGCAGTCACATGGCAGCCGATTGCCGCTTAAAGAAGAGGTGTAGTCGGTGTGACGGAGCCCACCTAGATGTCCTACACGACAGTAACAGAAGAAAGCCTGCACCCTCAAGCAGCACAAAGGCAAGTGTTATGTACATTGACCCCGCCAGCAGCGGGGGCGCCCAGGTGCTCTTAAAGGTGGTCCGTGTAACACTGAGTTACCAAGATAAGGTCATGGACACTTACGCCGTCCTTGACGACGGGTCAGAGAAGACCCTTCTCCTCGCGTCCGCTGCGGCCCAGCTGGGGCTGCGGGGGAGCGAAAACCAGATGACGATTCGGACAATAAGAAGAGATCTAAAGACGATAAAGGGCGAGAATGTCTCCTTCACTATCGCAGCAAGCGGGCAGCCAGAGAGACGGTATAGGATTACTAACGCTTTCACCAGCCAAGAAATAGGCCTGTCGCAGTACACCTACCCCATCGCCAAGCTGATGGATAAATATGTGCACCTGCGTCAACTACCTATACCGCTCATAGACGGTGCCACCCCGACCCTGCTGATAGGCTCCGACCATGCAGACCTCATCGTCCCGATAGACCGGGTCCACACAGGGCCCAGAGGCTGTCCTGCAGCAGTCGAGACCCGCCTAGGATGGACATTACAAGGCCCCCTCGCTAAGTCTCTTAACCGAACAGCAGCCACTAACTGCCTCCACTCCAGAGTGACAGAAGAAGACACCACCCTCCTACAGCATGTCGAGAGGCTATGGACACTAGAGACAATGCCCTTTAAGAACGAAAAGAAAGACATTCGTTCCAAGGAAGACATTTACGCTATAGCCCTCCTCGAGCAGGGGACAAAGAGAGTCAAAGTCAACGGAGTGATGAGATACGCAACTCCACTCCTGAGGCGAGAGGGTATGCCTACCTTCCACGCCCCAAAAGAAGCGACGGAGCGGTATCTATTGAACACAGAGCGGCGCCTAGCCAGAGACCCCGCTCAAGAGACGGTGTACCGCGCTGAGATTAACAAGCTAATCACAGCGGGACACATAAAGAAAATTGACATTAAAGAGGCCGATCAGACGACCGAATCATGGTACGTGCCGCACCACAAAGTCCACCACAACGGCAAGGATCGTATTGTGTTCAACTGCAGCTACCAGATCGGATCACAAAATCTGAATAAAGAGCTCTTGCCCGGCCCAACACTCGGCCCCTCTCTACTAGGCGTGTTACTACGTTTCCGCCAAGACAAGGTGGCCATCAGCGGCGACATCAAAGGGATGTTCCTGCAGGTGAGACTAGTGGAGGAGGACAAGCCCCTGCTGCGGTTCCTATGGAGAGAGAGGATCGGGGATGAGCAACCAGCCATCTATCAATGGGAAGTCCTCCCTTTCGGTACCACATGCAGCCCATGCTGTGCTACGTTTGCACTGCAAAAGCACGTCGCAGAGGACCCAGCAGCTGATGAAGAGGTCCGACAAAGTGTAGGAAATAGTTTCTACGTGGACAACTGTCTGCAAAGCGTCTCGACGCCAGAAGAAGCCGAGGCCCTTCTACTCAAGCTCCGCGCCTCCCTGATCAAAGGCGGCTTTGATCTCAGGCAGTGGGCCAGCAGCGACCCGCAAGTATTGCGCAGCCTCTCCCCCGAGGACAAGGCAGCAAGCAGCGAGACCTGGATGGCGACCATCCCAGGAGAAGCCCAAAAAATGACATTAGGACTAGTCTGGCGCTTCAAAACAGACTCGCTCCATTATAAACACACACCCCTGACCAAGGAGCAGGGAAGGTCGACTGCACTACCGACCACCAGACGGAGTGTATACAGAACACTCGCCAGACAATACGACCCGTTGGGATGTATTCTACCTTACACCACCAGGGCAAAGATGATTGTAAGAGCGTTATGGGACAAGGACCAGGGCTGGGACGACCCCATACCCGAACACCTTGCATCCACATGGAGAGAGTGGGAGACGGAACTCAGCTCACTCCCAGGTGTCAACATACGCCGCAGCTACTTCCCACCCACAGTGAGGCCGGAGACGTGCCAGATGGACCTGCACGTCTTCAGCGACGCCTCCGAAGTAGCCTACGGTTCGGTGGCCTACTTGCGTGCCCGAGAGGAGGGAGGAGAAATACATACTGCTTTCATCCTGGCTCGCTCAAGAATAGCCCCACGAAAGCAACAATCTATCCCGCGTCTAGAGCTCTGCGCAGCCCTAGCAGGAGCGCAACTCGCCACGTTAATCCAACGTGAACTCACCATTCCGGTGCAAAGAACAATCTTGTGGTCAGACTCCACGACAGTACTCACATGGATCCGGTCTGATTCGTGCAGATACAAGGTCTTCGTGGGAGTCAGAGTCACAGAGATTCAAGATCTAACAGAAGTAGCAAGCTGGAGGTATGTGAACACAAAACACAACCCAGCTGACGTCATCACCCGGGGAATGTCCCTGGATGACCTCACCCGTCACAACCTATACAGTGACGGGCCAGAGTTCCTCAAGCTCCCGGAAGAAGAGTGGCCTACACCCACCCCACGGGAAGCGAGTAAAGAGGAGGCCGAAAACAAGAAATCTATGTTCTGTGGATTGAACACCCTCGTCTCCACAGACCCCGACATAGACGATTGCCTCACCCTAGAGAGTGCGCAGCTAAAGACATTCCTGTGGCACCACCCAGAGGTTCAGCTCACTACTGACATTACAGCAGCTGACTACGAAGAAGCAGAACTTCTTCTACTACAACGAGCCCAGAGAGACTTGTTCCCCGATGAGCTAGACTGTCTACAGGGAGCAAAGCCCGTCCCATCAGACAGCAGACTGCTCCACCTAGCCCCCGAGAGCGACGCCCATGGTCTCATCAGAGTGGGTGGTCGTCTGCGGAGAGCTCCAGACTTACCGGATGACGTCAAGTACCCGATAGTCTTAAACAGCCGACACAAGGTCACAGAGCTGATCATAAAGAAATACGACGAGGATGTGCATCACGCCGGGGCAGAGAGAGTCTTCGCGGAGATCAGACGTCGTTATTGGATACTGCAAGGGAGAGAAGCAGTGCGGCGCTTCCAGCGAACCTGTCTAGACTGTCGTAAGTGGCGAGCGCAGCCCAGTATACCCCGGATGGCTGACCTACCTCCCTGTCGCCTCCGACTCTGCGACAAGCCTTTTCACTCCACCGGTATGGACTGTTTCGGCCCGCTGTATATAAAGAAAGGAAGAGGAACCGAGAAGCGGTGGGGTATTGTATTCAAATGCATGATCACCCGAGCGATGCATATAGAACTCCTTCCAACCATGAGCACAGACTCATTCCTTATGGCCTTCCGAAGATTCACATCGCGGAAAGGCAAACCGTCTATATTATTGTCTGATCACGGGACAAACTTCAAAGGCGGAGAAAGAGAGCTGAGAGAGAGCTTCCAAGCTATGGGCCCAGAACTTAAGACACACCTCGCTCCATCCCAGATTGACTTCCAGTTTAATCCCCCGAACGCACCTCACTTCGGTGGAACTTGGGAACGAGAAGTACGTTCAATAAAGACAGCCCTGTACGCCGTGCTTGGGGCCCAGACCGTGGCGGAAGAAGTCCTAATGACAGTCCTCACGGAGATCGAGGGAGTATTGAACTCAAAGCCCCTCGGTTACGTCTCAAGTGATGTAGCAGATGTCGACCCAGTCACCCCCAACACACTCTTGATGGGGCGGCTGGACCCCGCGCTGCCACAGACAATGTACAGGCCTGAAGAAGCGAACGGCCGAAGAATGTGGAGGTACAGTCAAGTATTGGCTGACAAGTTTTGGAACAGCTTCCTACTCCACTATCTACCGTCTCTACAGACCCGCCAGAAATGGGTGAAAGAGAGAGACAATTTGACAGAAGGGACAGTCGTCATGATTATCGACCAGTCACTACCCCGAGCTATGTGGCCGGCTGGCCGCGTAAGCAAAGTGATCACCGGTGCCGACGGAAAGGTCCGAGCAGCCGAAGTGCTCGTCCAAGGACGGATCTACACCCAACCCGTGGCGAGGCTAATAGAACTGCCAAGGCTCCCCGATACTATCGATGACGACCATGACCCCATGACTTTGTGAACTGCCCGACCCCTCACAACAGACATTAAGTAGTGGACAGTGCGGTTAATCTGTCTCTGCTTAGCTAATTAGGTGGGACTAATTAGGAGGCGGCTGTTACAAAGGATCAGATTAAACCGAATATATATATTTATTGATTGATATATATTGCATAGTATTTGTATATCGTTTGATATCCCTTGTATATTCCTTGTACATATACACGGATTATCCCTTTAGCCTAGTACGGACCATGATGTTTCATTCTCCTATTGGACAGCGGTCCACAGGCGCCAGGGCCATGCCTCCAGAGTCAGGTTCAAGGCTACCGTCAGGACATGTCTGTACATGCCCGGCCTTGCCCAGGAATACGAGACAGAAATGAGGTTGGCACTAGATTGTTCGCCGTGCATATAAATATGGCGCAGGTGAATACAGAAGTAGAGTTACCCAATAAGTTGAAGCCTCACCCACGATACTCCGTGCGGTGAAGTATGGCCTGTTTGGCCCCAAATAAGAGCATTGAGACCGCGTGCGAATTAATAACTGAATTGTCAGAGTTTGGCGCTATACCGTCGAGTGCGACATATTTCTATTAAGTCAGTAATAGTCTATTTGTGTATAGTGTATCGTGCGGCTAAAGTTCTACAGTGACCAGCATCACCAACGCTTCCTCGTATCAGCTAGAGTGCTTATCCAGGCTGGGCTGCTTTCATGGCACTTTCACCCGAGGAGACCTAGACGAGAACCGTGTGGACATGTACACTGAATTAATCTACCCGACGACTACATAGCCCTTTGCGGCTGGATTATATTTGTTTTGGTCCTGTGATTTATGGAGCGGAGAATCGCCGACGCCTACACGTGTGGGATTTACCCTGTGAGGAGCCACGTCGAGTCTGCGCCTCAGAGAGCCTGAGGCCGGCTAGCTTTCTTCACTGTGGAGCTACAGTCTACGGAGAACAGCTGTATTCGTCTGTGGATCAAGAGACTATTGCACCGTCTCCTGTACTTGGAGTCTCCTTAGTCATCGTTGACCAGACTCTCTACTACCGACAGATCCTCTACCCCTGCTGGCTTACAACCGGGGGGACCCTTCCAGTATCTCCCGCTATATATTACTAGTGTACCATAGATATAATTCCCTAAGATTCAGGTTGTATAATTACCTCCTGCGTAACCAGAGAATGGACATTCATTATTGATTTGCCTACGCACATTCCTTTGCCTTATAAGCGCATCCAAAGTAAAATAGAGAAGTATATTATGTACCTTTTGCTGCAATAAATACTTAATTACCACTTTGTGTGGAACCGATTCATTGTGGGAAGTGTTCATCATATTTATATATCATGTACTGTATGGCCAGTAATTAAAGTACATAAAGCGGTAGTGGTTTAATGATACCATACTTATCAATACAGTCAGGGAATTGTACCCCTCAGTTACACTAACCCTGTCAAAACAGCAGTCAAAGTGTATATTTTCAGCAATACGTTTGTTTACCAATATGTTAAAGTGTTATTAGTGAACGCTACGCTACACTCTGAACACTACACACTCTGAACACTACACACTCTGAACGCTACACATTCTGAACACTACACACTCTGAACGCTACACACTCTGAATGCTACACACTCTGAGCGCTACACACTCTGAACGCTACACACTCAGACTGCTACACACTCTGAACGCTACACACTCTGAATGCTACACACTCTGAACACTACACACTCTGAATGCTACACACTCTGAACACTACACACTCTGAACGCTACACACTCTGAACACTACACACTCTGAATACTACACACTCTGAGCGCTACACACTCTGAACACTACACACTCTGAACACTACACACTCTGAACACTACACACTCTGAACGCTACACACTCTGAACGCTACACACTCTGAACACTACACACTCTGAACACTACACACTCTGAACGCTACACACTCTCAACACTACAAACTCTGAACGCTACACACTCTGAACGCTACACACTCTGAACGCTACACACTCTGAACACTACACACTGAACGCTACACACTCTGAACGCTACACACTCTGAACACTACACACTCTGAACGCTACACACTCTGAATGCTGCACACTCTGAACGCTACACACTCTGAACACTACACACTCTAAATGCTACACACTCTGAGCGCTACACTACAGACTCTGAACACTACACACTCTGAACGCTACACACTCTGAACGCTACACACACTGAACGCTACACACTCTGAATACTACACACTCTGAGCGCTACACACTCTGAACACTACACACTCTGAACACTACACACTCTGAACACTACACACTCTGAACGCTACACACTCTGAACGCTACACACTCTGAACACTACACACTCTGAACACTACACACTCTGAACGCTACACACTCTCAACACTACACACTCTGAACGCTACACACTCTGAACGCTACACACACTGAACGCTACACACTCTGAATACTACACACTCTGAACGCTACACACTCTGAACACTACACACTCTGAACGCTACACACTCTGAACGCTACACACTCTGAACACTACACACTCTGAACACTACACACTCTGAACACTACACACTCTGAACACTACACACTCTGAACGCTACACACTCTGAACGCTACACACTCTGAACACTACACACTCTGAGCGCTACACACTCTGAGCGCTACACTACACACTCTGAACACTACACACTCTGAGCGCTACACACTCTGAATGCTACACACTCTGAACGCTACACATTCTGAACACTACACACTCTGAACGCTACACACTCTGAATGCTACACACTCTGAGCGCTACACACTCTGAACGCTACACACTCTGAATGCTACACACTCTGAATGCTACACACTCTCAACACTACACACTCTGAATACTACACACTCTGAGCGCTACACACTCTGAACACTACACACTCTGAACGCTACACACTCTGAATGCTACACACTCTGAACACTACACACTCTGAACGCTACACACTCTGAACACTACACACTCTGAATACTACACACTCTGAGCGCTACACACTCTGAACACTACACACTCTGAATACTACACACTCTGAACACTACACACTCTGAACGCTACACACTCTGAACGCTACACACTCTCAACACTACAAACTCTGAACGCTACACACTCTAAACGCTACACACTCTGAACACTACACACTCTAAACGCTACACACTCTGAGCGCTACACTACACACTCTGAACACTACACACTCTGAACGCTACACACTCTGAATACTACACACTCTGAGCGCTACACACTCTGAACACTACACACTCTGAACACTACACACTCTGAACTCTACACACTCTGAACGCTACACACTCTGAACACTACACACTCTGAACACTACACACTCTGAACGCTACACACTCTCAACACTACACACTCTGAACGCTACACACTCTGAACGCTACACACTCTGAACGCTACACACTCTGAACACTACACACTCTGAACGCTACACACTCTGAACGCTACACACTCTGAACACTACACACTCTGAACGCTACATACTCTGAACGCTGCACACTCTGAATGCTACACACTCTGACCACTACACACTCTAAACGCTACACACTCTGAGCGCTACACTACACACTCTGAACACTACACACTCTGAACGCTACACACTCTGAACGCTACACACTCTGAACGCTACACACTCTGAACACTACACACTCTGAACGCTATACACTCTAACCACTACATACTCTGAACGGTACACACTCTGACCGCTACACACTCTGAACGCTACACACTCTGAGCGCTACACACTCTGAATGCTACACACTCTGAACGCTGCACACTCTGAACGCTACACACTCTGAACGCTACACACTCTGAACACTACACACTCTGACCGCTAAACACTCTGAACACTACACACTATGAACGCTACACACTCTGAACACTACACACTCTGAACACTACACACTCTGAACGCTACTCACTCTCAACACTACACACTCTGAACACTACACACTCTGAACACTACACACTCTGAACGCTACACACTCTCAACACTACACACTCTGAACACTACACACTCTGAATGCTACACACTCTCAACACTACACACTCTGAACACTACACACTCTGAACACTACACACTCTGAACGCTACACACTCTCAACACTACACACTCTGAACACTACACACTCTGAATGCTACACACTGAACGCTACACACTCTGAACGCTACACACTCTGAACACTACACACTCTGAACATTACACACTCTGAACACTACACACTCTGAACGCTACACACTCTGAACGCTACACACTCTGAACGCTACACACTCTCAACACTACACACTCTGAACGCTACACACTCTCAACACTACACACTCTGAACACTACACACTCTGAATGCTACACACTCTGAACGCTACACACTCTGAACGCTACACACTCTGAACACTACACACTCTGAACACTACACACTCTGAACACGACACACTCTGAACGCTACACACTCTGAACGCTACACACTCTGAACACTACACACTCTGAACGCTACACACTCTGAATGCTACATTACACACTCTGAACACTACACACTCTGAACGCTTCACACTCTGAACGCTACACACTCTGAATACTACACACTCTGAACACAACACTACACACTCTGAACACTACACACTCTGAACGCTACACACTATGACCGCTACACACTCTGAACGCTACACACTCTGAACGCTACACACTCTGAACACTACACACTCTGAACGCTACACACTCTGAACACTACACACTCTGAACACTACACATTCTGAACACTACACACTCTGAATGCTACACACTCTGAACACTACACACTCTGAACGCTACACACTCTGAACACTACACACTCTGAACGCTACACACTCTGAACGCTACACACTCTGAACGCTACACACTCTGAACACTACACACTCTGAACGCTACACACTCTGAACACTACACACTCTGAATACTACACACTCTGAACACAACACTACACACTCTGAACACTACACACTCTGAGCGCTACACACTCTGAACGCTACACACTCTGAACACTACACACTCTGAACACTACACACTCTGAACACTACACACTCTGAACACTACACACTCTGAACGCTACACACTCTGAACACTACACACTCTGAACACTACACACTCTGAATGCTACACACTCTGAACACTACACACTCTGAACGCTACACACTCTGAACACTACACACTATGAACACTACACACTCTGAACGCTACACACTCTGAACACTACACACTCTGGATGGTACACACTCTAACCGATACACACTCTGAACGCTACACACTGAGCGCTATACACTCTGAACGCTACACTACACACTCTGAACACTACACCCTCTGAGCGCTACACACTCTGAACGCTACACACTCTGAACACTACAAACCCTGAACGCTACACACTCTGAACGCTACACACTCTGAACGCTACACACTCTGAATGCTGCACACCCTGAACACTACACACTCTGAACACTACACACTCTGAACACTACACACTCTGAACGCTACACACTCTGAACGCTACACACTCTGAACACTACACACTCTGAACACTACACACTCTGAACACTACACACTCTGAGTGCTACACACTCTGAATGCTACACACTCTGAACACTACACACTCTGAACACTACACACTCTGAAAAGCTACACACTCTCAACACTACACACTCTGAACACTACACACTCTGAACACTACACCCTCTGAACGCTACACACTCTCAACACTACACACTCTGAACACTACACACTTTGCATGCTACACACTCTGAACGCTACACACTCTGAACACTACACCCTCTGAACGCTACACACTCTGAACGCTACACACTCTGAATGCTACACTACACACTCTGAACACTACACACTCTGAGCGCTACACACTCTGAACCCTACACACTCTGAACACTACACACCCTGAACGCTACACACTCGGAATGCTACACACTCTGAACGCTACACACTCTGAACGCTACACACTCTGAATGCTGCACACTCTGAACACTACACACTCTGAACACTACACACTCTGAACACTACACACTCTGAACACTACACACTCTGAACGCTACACACTCTGAACACTACACACTCTGAACGCTACACACTCTGAACACTACACACTCTGAGTGCTACACACTCTGAATGATACACACTCTGAACACTACACACTCTGAACACTACACACTCTGAACGCTACACACTCTGAACGCTACACACTCTGAACACTACACACTCTGAACACTACACACTCTGAACGCTACACACTCTCAACACTACACACTCTGAACACTACACACTCTGAACACTACACACTCTGAACGCTACACACTCTCAACACTACACACTCTGAACACTACACACTTTGCATGCTACACACTCTGAACACTACACACTCTGAACGCTACACACTCTGAACGCTACACACTCTGAACACTACACACTCTGAACACTACACACTCTGAACACTACACACTCTGAACGCTACACACTCTGAACACTACACACTCTGAACCCTACACACTCTTAACGCTACACTACACACTCTGAACGCTACACACTCTCAACACTACACACTCTGAACACTACGCACTTTGCATGCTACACACTCTGAACGCTACACACTCTGAACGCTACACACTCTGAACGCTACACACTCTGAACACTACACACTCTGAACACTACACACTCTGAACACTACACACTCTGAACGCTACACACTCTGAACGCTACACACTCTGAACACTACACACTCTGAACCCTACACACTCTTAACGCTACACTACACACTCTGACCACTACACACTCTGAACGCTACACACTCTGAACGCTACACACTCTGAACACAACACTACACACTCTGAATGCTACACACTCTGAACGCTACACACTCTGAACACTACACACTCTGAACGCTACACACTCTGAACACTACGCACTCTGAACACTACACACTCTGAACACTACACACTCTGAACGCTACACACTCTGAACACTACACACTCTGAACACTACACACTCTGAATGCTACACACTCTGAACACTACACACTCTGAACTCTACACACTCTGAACACTACACACTCTGAACGCTACACACTCTGAACACTACACACTCTGAATACTACACACTCTGAACACAACACTACACACTTTGAATACTACACACTCTGAGCGCTACACACTCTGAACGCTACACACTCTGAACACTACACACTCTGAACACTACACACTGAACACTACACACTCTGAACACTACACACTTTGCATGCTACACACTCTGAACGCTACACACTCTGAACGCTACACGCTCTGAACGCTACACACTCTGAACACTACACACTCTGAACACTACACACTCTGAACACTACACACTCTGAACGCTACACACTCTGAACGCTACACACTCTGAACACTACACACTCTGAACCCTACACACTCTTAACGCTACACTACACACTCTTACCACTACACACTCTGAACGCTACACACTCTGAACGCTACACACTCTGAACACAACACTACACACTCTGAATGCTACACACTCTGAACGCTACACACTCTGAACACTACACACTCTGAACGCTACACACTCTGAACACTACGCACTCTGAACACTACACACTCTGAACACTACACACTCTGAACGCTACACACTCTGAACACTACACACTCTGAACACTACACACTCTGAATGCTACACACTCTGAACACTACACACTCTGAACACTACACACTCTGACACACTCTGAACGCTACACATTCTGACCGCTACACACTCTGAACGCTACACACTCTGAACAATACACACTCTGAACGCTACACACTCTGAACACTACACACTCTGAATACTACACACTCTGAACACAACACTACACACTTTGAATACTACACACTCTGAGCGCTACACACTCTGAACGCTACACACTCTGAACACTACACACTCTGAACACTACACACTGAACACTACACACTCTGAACGCTACACACTCTGAACACTACACACTCTGAACGCTACACACTCTTAACGCTACACACTCTGAACACTACAGACTCTGAACGCTACACACTCTGAACACTACACACTCTGACACACTCTGAACGCTACACACTCTGACCGCTACACACTCTGAACGCTACACACTCTGAACACTACACACTCTGAACGCTACACACTCTGAACACTACACACTCTGAATACTACACACTCTTAACACAACACTACACACTCTGAACACTACACACTCTGAGCGCTACACACTCTGAACGCTACACACTCTGTACACTACACACTCTGAACACTACACACTCTGAACACTACACACTCTGAACGCTACACACTCTCAACACTACACACTCTGAACACTACACACTCTGAACGCTACACACTCTCAACACTACACACTCTGAACGCTACACACTATGAACGCTACACACTCTGAACACTACACACTCTGAGTGCTACACACTCTGAATGCTACACACTCTGAACACTACACACTCTGAACACTACACACTCTGAACGCTACACACTATGAACGCTACACACTCTGAACGCTACACACTCTGAACGCTACACACTCTGAACACTACACACTCTGAACGCTACACACTCTGAACACTACACACTCTGAACACTACACACTCTGAACGCTACACACTCTGAATGCTACACACTCTGAACGCTTCACACTATAACCGCTACACACTCTGAACGCTACACACTCTGAACGCTACACACTCTGAACACTACATACTCTGAACACTACACACTCTGAACACTACACACTCTGAATACTACACACTCTGAGCGCTACACACTCTGAACACTACACACTCTGAACGCTACACACTCTCAACACTACACACTCTGAACACTACACACTCTGAACGCTACACACTCTCAACACTACACACTCTGAACGCTACACACTATGAACGCTACACACTCTGAACACTACACACTCTGAGTGCTACACACTCTGAATGCTACACACTCTGAACACTACACACTCTGAACACTACACACTCTGAACGCTACACACTATGAACGCTACACACTCTGAACGCTACACACTCTGAACGCTACACACTCTGAACACTACACACTCTGAACGCTACACACTCTGAACACTACACACTCTGAACACTACACACTCTGAACGCTACACACTCTGAATGCTACACACTCTGAACGCTTCACACTATAACCGCTACACACTCTGAACGCTACACACTCTGAACGCTACACACTCTGAACACTACATACTCTGAACACTACACACTCTGAACACTACACACTCTGAATACTACACACTCTGAGCGCTACACACTCTGAACACTACACACTCTGAACACGACACACTCTGAACGCTACACACTCTGAACACTACACACTCTGAACGCTACACACTCTGAACACTACACACTCTGAACACTACACACTCTGAACACTGCACATTCTGAACACTACACACTCTGAATGCTACACACTCTGAACACTACACACTCTGAAGGCTACACACTCTGAACACTACACACTCTGAACGCTACACACTCTGAACGCTACACACTCTGAACGCTACACACTCTGAACACTACACACTCTGAACGCTACACACTCTGAACACTACACACTCTGAATACTACACACTCTGAACGCTACACACTATAACCGCTACACACTCTGAGCGCTACACACTCTGAACACTACACACTCTGAACACTACACACTCTGAACACTACACACTCTGAACACTACACACTCTGAACGCTACACACTCTGAACACTACACACTCTGAATGCTACACACTCTGAACACTACACACTCTGAACGCTACACACTATGAACACTACACACTCTGAACGCTACACACTCTGAACGCTACACACTCTGAATGCTACACACTCTAACCGCTACACACTCTGAATGCTACACACTCTGAACGCTACACACTCTGAATGCTACACTACACACTCTGAACACTACACACTCTGAGCGCTACACACTCTGAACCCTACACACTCTGAACACTACACACCCTGAACGCTACACACTCGGAATGCTACACACTCTGAACGCTACACACTCTGAACGCTACACACTCTGAATGCTGCACACTCTGAACACTACACACTCTGAACACTACACACTCTGAACACTACACACTCTGAACACTACACACTCTGAACGCTACACACTCTGAACACTACACACTCTGAACGCTACACACTCTGAACACTACACACTCTGAGTGCTACACACTCTGAATGATACACACTCTGAACACTACACACTCTGAACACTACACACTCTGAACGCTACACACTCTGAACGCTACACACTCTGAACACTACACACTCTGAACACTACACACTCTGAACACTACACACTCTGAACGCTACACACTCTGAACACTACACACTCTGAGTGCTACACACTCTGAATGATACACACTCTGAACACTACACACTCTGAACACTACACACTCTGAACGCTACACACTCTGAACGCTACACACTCTGAACACTACACACTCTGAACACTACACACTCTGAACGCTACACACTCTCAACACTACACACTCTGAACACTACACACTCTGAACACTACACACTCTGAACGCTACACACTCTCAACACTACACACTCTGAACACTACACACTTTGCATGCTACACACTCTGAACACTACACACTCTGAACGCTACACACTCTGAACGCTACACACTCTGAACACTACACACTCTGAACACTACACACTCTGAACACTACACACTCTGAACGCTACACACTCTGAACACTACACACTCTGAACCCTACACACTCTTAACGCTACACTACACACTCTGAACACTACACACTCTGAACGCTACACACTCTGAACGCTACACACTCTGAACACAACACTACACACTCTGAACGCTACACACTATGAACGCTACACACTCTGAACGCTACACACTCTGAACGCTACACACTCTGAACACTACACACTCTGAACGCTACACACTCTGAACACTACACACTCTGAACACTACACACTCTGAACGCTACACACTCTGAATGCTACACACTCTGAACGCTACACACTATAACCGCTACACACTCTGAACGCTACACACTCTGAACGCTACACACTCTGAACACTACACACTCTGAGTGCTACACACTCTGAATGCTACACACTCTGATCACTACACACTCTGAACGCTACACACTCTGAACACTACACACTCTGAGTGCTACACACTCTGAATGCTACACACTCTGATCACTACACACTCTGAACACTACACACTCAGAACACTACACACTCTGAATGCTACACACTCTGAACGCTACACACTCTGAACACTACACACTCTGAACACTACACACTCTGAACGCTACACACTCTGAACGGTACACACTCTGAACGCTACACACTCTGAACACTACACATTCTGAACGCTACACACTCTGAACGCTACACACTCTGAACACTACACACTCTGAACACTACACACTCTGAATGCTACACACTCTGAACGCTACACTACACACTCTGTACACTACACACTCTGAACGCTACACACTCTGAACACTACACACTCTGAACACAACACTACACACTCTGAACGCTACACACTATGAACGCTACACACTCTGAACACTACACACTCTGAGTGCTACACACTCTGAATGCTACACACTCTGAACACTACACACTCTGAACACTACACACTCTGAACGCTACACACTCTGAACGCTACACACTCTGAACACTACACACTCTGAACGCTACACACTCTGAACGCTACACACTCTGAACACTACACACTCTGAACCCTACACACTCTGAATGCTACACACTCTGAACGCTACACACTCTGAACACTACACACTCTGAACCCTACACACTCTTAACGCTACACTACACACTCTGAACACTACACACACTGAACGCTACACACTCTGAACGCTACACACTCTGAACATGGCAACCTCCACCCTCCTCTCAGCCCTTGCAACCTCCTTTGACAAGCTCTGTCCCCTCGTTGAGAAACCTGCCCGCCGTTCCCCACCCAGTCCATGGCTGACGGATGCAGTGAGAGAACAAAGACAGGTCCTGAGAGCGGCTGAGAGGAAGTATAGAAAATCACGCCTCACTGCTGACATCGACACATATCACAACCTCTTGTTAACATTCTCCAAAACCATTACTAATGCCAAAGCTTCTTTCTTTCACCATAGGATCGAGGCCTCTGCCAAGAATCTTCGCAAACTGCATGCTACCATGTCCTCCCTCCTCACTCCCCCCCCACCCCCTCCTCCCTCATCTTTTTCTGCCGAAGACTTTGCGATCTTCTTTGAGGAAAAAGTGGAGAACATCCGCAGCTCCTTCTCCCAACCCCCACCCATTCCAAACGCTGAATCGAGAACCTCATCCTTCACTCTGTCATCTTTCTCTACCATTACAGAAGCCGAGACCCTGATACTGGTAACGTCGAACCGTCCGACTACATGCCAGCTGGACCGGCTACCCTCCCCACTCCTCCAGACCATAGCACCGGACATCCTCCCATTCCTAACTGCAACCATCAACTCCTCACTCAACTCGGGGGTGGTCCCCACCTCCCTAAAACAAGCCAGAGTCACGCCCCTCATAAAAAAACCAACCCTGAACCCCACCGTCATAGCCAACTATCGTCCTGTCTCTCTTCTCTCCTTTCTTTCTAAAACACTTGAACGTGCTGTATCCAACCAACTTACTGCTTATCTCTTACAGAATGACCTCTAGACCCCAATCAGTCTGGCTTCCGGACTGGCCACTCCACAGAAACGGCCCTCATTGCGGTCACAGAGGCACTTCACTTAGCAAAAGCGAAAAGGCCTCTCCTCTGTCCTGATTCTCCTAGATCTATCTGCAGCCTTCGACACAGTCAACCATCAGATCCTCCTCGCGGCCCTCGCAGGAATGGGAGTGGCTGGATCTGCGCTGACATGGCTGACATCATACCTCAACGACCGCTCCTACCAAGTGTCATGGAGAGGGACTCTGTCGGCCACCCGCCCCCTCTGGACGGGTGTCCCCCAGGGCTCGGTCCTAGGACCCCTTCTCTTCTCCCTCTACACTAAATCACTGGGTAACATTATCACGTCTCATGGCTTCTCATATCATTGTTATGCCGATGATACTCAACTCTTCCTCTCCTTCCCTCCCTCAGATATCCACGTCTCTGAGCGGATCTCGGCCTGTCTGTCCGACATCTCCGCCTGGATGACGACCAACCACCTCAAACTGAACCTAAGCAAAACAGAATTGCTCCACCTGCCGGCCAAATCCTCCCCCCTGACCGACCTCTCCATCACAGTCGAGAATGCAGCTGTGACCGCGTCCCCGACCGCCAAGAACCTTGGTGTTGTCCTCGACGACCAGTTGAACTTCTCTGCTCACATCGCAGCGACAACCAGAACCTGCAGATTCCTCCTGAGCAACGTCAGAAGGATACGCCCCTTCCTGACAAAAGAAGCCACCCAACTCCTCATCCAATCAACAGTCATCTCCCGCCTCGACTACTGCAACGCACTGCTAGCTGGCCTCCCGGCCACTGCCACCAAGCCTCTTCAACTCATTCAAAACGCAGCGGCCCGCCTGATATCAAACCTACCGAAGTCGGCCCATGTCACCCCACTTCTTTGGGACCTGCACTGGCTCCCCATTGCTGCACGTATCCGCTTCAAGGCCCTCGACCTAGCATACCGTGCAGCAAAGGGAACCGCTCCCGCCTACCTCCGGTCAATGGTCTCTAACTACACACCCTCAAGACCCCTACGCTCTGCATCTTCTGGCCGCCTCAGACCTACTCCTATCCAAGCTCCCGGAGGGTCATCAAAGAGAAGCCGCCTATTCTCAGTCCTTGCCCCACAATGGTGGAATGAACTACCCATCCCAGTTAGGACAGCCGAATCCCGTCCAATCTTTCGCCGTCGACTAAAGACTCACTTCTTCAACCATTATCTGAAATGATAAAAAAAAAAAAAAAAAAAAAAAATCTAACCCTGACTAACCTTACTGTCATGCACTTGTCCTAATAAACTAACCTACACTGTAACACGCAACACTTGATGAACATTGTTACTCAGCTGATAGAGTTGTACCCTTCTTGCTGTCTTGTCGTACAGAACTTGTAAGTCGCTTTGGATAAAAGCGTCAGCTAAATGACTAAATGTAAAATGTAAATGTAAACACAACACTACACACTCTGAACGCTACACACTATGAACGCTACACACTCTGAACGCTACACACTCTGAACGATACACACTCTGAACACTACACACTCTGAACGCTACACACTCTGAACACTACACTCTGAACACTACACACTCTGAACACTACACACTCTGAATGCTACACACTCTGAACACTACACACTCTGAATACTACACACTCTGAGCGTTACACACTCTGAACGCTACACACTCTGAACACTACACACTCTGAACACTACACACTATGAACACTACACACTCTGAACGCTACACACTCTGAACACTACACACTCTGAACGCTACACACTCTGAACGCTACACTACACACTCTGAACACTACACACTCTGAACGCTACACACTCTGAACACAACACTACACACTCTGAACGCTACACACTCTGAACGCTACACACTCTGAACGCTACACACTCTGAACACTACACACTCTGAATGCTACACACTCTGAACACTACACACTCTGAACACTACACACTCTGAACACTACACACTCTGAATGCTACACACTCTGACACACTCTGAACACTACACACTCTGAACGCTACACACTCTGAATGCTACACACTCAGAACACTACACACTATGAACGCTACACACTCTGAACACTACACACTCTGACACACTCTGAATGCTACACACTCTGAACACTACACACTATGAACGCTACACACTCTGAACGCTACACACTCTGAACACTACACACTCTGAACACTACACACTCTGAACGCTACACACTCTGAACACTACACACTCTGAATGCTACACACTCTGAACGCTACACACTCTGAACACTACACACTCTGAACACTACACACTCTGAACACTACACACTCTGAACGCTACACACTCTGACACACTCTGAACGCTAAACACTCTGAACACTACACACTCTGAACACTACAGACTCTGAACGCTACACACTCTGAACGCTACACACTCTGAACACTACACACTCTGAACGCTACACACTCTGAACGCTACACACTCTGAACACTACACACTCTGAACACTACACACTCTGAACACTACACACTCTGAACACTACACACTCTGAACGCTACACACTCTGAACACTACACACTCTAAACACTACACAATCTGAACACTACACACTCTGAACACTACACACTCTGAACACTACACACTCTGAACGCTACACTACACACTCTGAACACTACACACTCTGAACGCTACACACTCTGAATGCTACAGACTCTGAACACAACACTACACACTCTGAACGCTACACACTCTGAACGCTACACACTCTGAACACAACACTACACACTCTGAACGCTACACACTCTGAACGCTACACACTCTGAACGCTACACACTCTGAACACTACACACTCTTAACGCTACACACTCTGAACACTACACACTCTGAACACTACACACTCTGAGCGCTACACACTCTGAACGCTACACACTCTGAACACTACACACTCTGAACACTACACACTCTGAGCGTTACACACTCTGAGCGTTACACTACACACTCTGAACACTACACACTCTTAACACTACACACTCTGAATGCTACACACTCTGAACGCTACACACTCTGATCACTACACACTCTGAACGCTACACACTCTGAACACTACACACTCTGAACACTACACACTCTGAACGCTACACACTCTGAACACTACACACTCTGAATACTACACACTCTGAGCGTTACACACTCTGAACGCTACACACTCTGAACACTACACACTCTGAACACTACACACTATGAACACTACACACTCTGAACGCTACACACTCTGAACACTACACACTCTGAACGCTACACACTCTGAACGCTACACTACACACTCTGAACACTACACACTCTGAACGCTACACACTCTGAATGCTACACACTCTGAACACAACACTACACACTCTGAACGCTACACACTCTGAACGCTACACACTCTGAACGCTACACACTCTGAACACTACACACTCTGAACGCTACACACTCTGAACACTACACACTCTGAACACTACACACTCTGAGCGCTACACACTCTGAACGCTACACACTCTGAACACTACACACTCTGAACGCTACACACTCTGAACACTACACACTCTGAACACTACACACTCTGAACACTACACACTCTGAATGCTACACACTCTGACACACTCTGAACACCACACACTCTGAACGCTACACACTCTGAATGCTACACACTCAGAACACTACACACTATGAACGCTACACACTCTGAACACTACACACTCTGACACACTCTGAATGCTACACACTCTGAACACTACACACTATGAACGCTACACACTCTGAACGCTACACACTCTGAACACTACACACTCTGAACACTACACACTCTGAACGCTACACACTCTGAACGCTACACACTCTGAACACAACACTACACACTCTGAACGCTACACACTCTGAACGCTACACACTCTGAACGCTACACACTCTGAACACTACACACTCTGAACGCTACACACTCTGAACACTACACACTCTGAACACTACACACTCTGAGCGCTACACACTCTGAACGCTACACACTCTGAACACTACACACTCTGAACACTACACACTCTGAGCGTTACACACTCTGAGCGTTACACTACACACTCTGAACACTACACACTCTTAACACTACACACTCTGAATGCTACACACTCTGAACGCTACACACTCTGATCACTACACACTCTGAACGCTACACACTCTGAACACTACACACTCTGAACACTACACACTCTGAACGCTACACACTCTGAACACTACACACTCTGAATACTACACACTCTGAGCATTACACACTCTGAACGCTACACACTCTGAACACTACACACTCTGAACACTACACACTCTGAACGCTACACACTCTGAACACTACACACTCTGAACACTACACACTCTGAGCGCTACACACTTGAACGCTACACACTCTGAACACTACACACTCTGAACACTACACACTCTGAGCGTTACACACTCTGAGCGTTACACTACACACTCTGAACACTACACACTCTTAACACTACACACTCTGAATGCTACACACTCTGAACGCTACACACTCTGATCACTACACACTCTGAACGCTACACACTCTGAACACTACACACTCTGAACACTACACACTCTGAACGCTACACACTCTGAACACTACACACTCTGAATACTACACACTCTGAGCGTTACACACTCTGAACGCTACACACTCTGAACACTACACACTCTGAACACTACACACTATGAACACTACACACTCTGAACGCTACACACTCTGAACACTACACACTCTGAACGCTACACACTCTGAACGCTACACTACACACTCTGAACACTACACACTCTGAACGCTACACACTCTGAACGCTACACACTCTGAACACAACACTACACACTCTGAACGCTACACACTCTGAACGCTACACACTCTGAACGCTACACACTCTGAACACTACACACTCTGAACGCTACACACTCTGAACACTACACACTCTGAACACTACACACTCTGAGCGCTACACACTCTGAACGCTACACACTCTGAACACTACACACTCTGAACGCTACACACTCTGAACACTACACACTCTGAACACTACACACTTTGAACACTACACACTCTGAATGCTACACACTCTGACACACTCTGAACACTACACACTCTGAACGCTACACACTCTGAATGCTACACACTCAGAACACTACACACTATGAACGCTACACACTCTGAACACTACACACTCTGACACACTCTGAATGCTACACACTCTGAACACTACACACTATGAACGCTACACACCCTGAACGCTACACACTCTGAACACTACACACTCTGAACACTACACACTCTGAACGCTACACACTCTGAACGCTACACACTCTGAACACAACACTACACACTCTGAACGCTACACACTCTGAACGCTACACACTCTGAATGCTACACACTCTGAACACTACACACTCTGAACGCTACACACTCTGAACACTACACACTCTGAACACTACACACGCTGAGCGCTACACACTCTGAACGCTACACACTCTGAACACTACACACTCTGAACACTACACACTCTGAGCGTTACACACTCTGAGCGTTACACTACACACTCTGAACACTACACACTCTTAACACTACACACTCTGAATGCTACACACTCTGAACGCTACACACTCTGATCACTACACACTCTGAACGCTACACACTCTGAACACTACACACTCTGAACACTACACACTCTGAACGCTACACACTCTGAACACTACACACTCTGAATACTACACACTCTGAGCGTTACACACTCTGAACGCTACACACTCTGAACACTACACACTCTGAACACTACACACTATGAACACTACACACTCTGAACGCTACACACTCTGAACACTACACACTCTGAACGCTACACACTCTGAACGCTACACTACACACTCTGAACACTACACACTCTGAACGCTACACACTCTGAACGCTACACACTCTGAACACAACACTACACACTCTGAACGCTACACACTCTGAACGCTACACACTCTGAACGCTACACACTCTGAACACTACACACTCTGAACGCTACACACTCTGAACACTACACACTCTGAACACTACACACTCTGAGCGCTACACACTCTGAATGCTACACACTCTGAACACTACACACTCTGAACGCTACACACTCTGAACACTACACACTCTGAACACTACACACTCTGAACACTACACACTCTGAATGCTACACACTCTGACACACTCTGAACACTACACACTCTGAACGCTACACACTCTGAATGCTACACACTCAGAACACTACACACTATGAACGCTACACACTCTGAACACTACACACTCTGACACACTCTGAATGCTACACACTCTGAACACTACACACTATGAACGCTACACACTCTGAACGCTACACACTCTGAACACTACACACTCTGAACACTACACACTCTGAACGCTACACACTCTGAACGCTACACACTCTGAACACAACACTACACACTCTGAACGCTACACACTCTGAACGCTACACACTCTGAACGCTACACACTCTGAACACTACACACTCTGAACGCTACACACTCTGAACACTACACACTCTGAACACTACACACTCTGAGCGCTACACACTCTGAACGCTACACACTCTGAACACTACACACTCTGAACACTACACACTCTGAGCGTTACACACTCTGAGCGTTACACTACACACTCTGAACACTACACACTCTTAACACTACACACTCTGAATGCTACACACTCTGAACACTACACACTCTGATCACTACACACTCTGAACGCTACACACTCTGAACACTACACACTCTGAACACTACACACTCTGAACGCTACACACTCTGAACACTACACACTCTGAATACTACACACTCTGAGCGTTACACACTCTGAACGCTACACACTCTGAACACTACACACTCTGAACACTACACACTATGAACACTACACACTCTGAACGCTACACACTCTGAACACTACACACTCTGAACGCTACACACTCTGAACGCTACACACTCTGAACACAACACTACACACTCTGAACGCTACACACTCTGAACGCTACACACTCTGAACACAACACTACACACTCTGAACGCTACTCACTCTGAACGCTACACACTCTGAATGCTACACACTCTGAACACTACACACTCTGAACGCTACACACTCTGAACACTACACACTCTGAACACTACACACTCTGAGCGCTACACACTCTGAACGCTACACACTCTGAACACTACACACTCTGAATGATACACACTCTGAACACTACACACTCTGAACACTACACACTCTGAACACTACACACTCTGAATGCTACACACTCTGACACACTCTGAACACTACACACTCTGAACGCTACACACTCTGAATGCTACACACTCAGAACACTACACACTATGAACGCTACACACTCTGAACACTACACACTCTGACACACTCTGAATGCTACACACTCTGAACACTACACACTATGAACGCTACACACTCTGAACGCTACACACTCTGAACACTACACACTCTGAACACTACACACTCTGAACGCTACACACTCTGAACACTACACACTCTGAACACTACACACTCTGAACACTACACACTCTGAACGCTACACACTCTGACACACTCTGAACGCTAAACACTCTGAACACTACACACTCTGAACACTACAGACTCTGAACGCTACACACTCTGAACGCTACACACTCTGAACACTACACACTCTGAACGCTACACACTCTGAACGCTACACACTCTGAACACTACACACTCTGAACACTACACACTCTGAACACTACACACTCTGAACACTACACACTCTGAACGCTACACACTCTGAACACTACACACTCTAAACACTACACAATCTGAACACTACACACTCTGAACACTACACACTCTGAACACTACACACTCTGAACGCTACACTACACACTCTGAACACTACACACTCTGAACGCTACACACTCTGAATGCTACAGACTCTGAACACAACACTACACACTCTGAACGCTACACACTCTGAACGCTACACACTCTGAACACAACACTACACACTCTGAACGCTACACACTCTGAACGCTACACACTCTGAACACTACACACTCTGAACACTACACACTCTGAACGCTACACACTCTGAACACTACACACTCTGAACACTACACACTCTGAGCGCTACACACTCTGAACGCTACACACTCTGAACACTACACACTCTGAACACTACACACTCTGAGCGTTACACACTCTGAGCATTACACTACACACTCTGAACACTACACACTCTTAACACTACACACTCTGAATGCTACACACTCTGAACGCTACACACTCTGATCACTACACACTCTGAACGCTACACACTCTGAACACTACACACTCTGAACACTACACACTCTGAACGCTACACACTCTGAACACTACACACTCTGAATACTACACACTCTGAGCGTTACACACTCTGAACGCTACACACTCTGAACACTACACACTCTGAACACTACACACTATGAACACTACACACTATGAACGCTACACACTCTGAACACTACACACTCTGAACGATACACACTCTGAACGCTACACTACACACTCTGAACACTACACACTCTGAACGCTACACACTCTGAACGCTACACACTCTGAACACAACACTACACACTCTGAACGCTACACACTCAGAACACTACACACTATGAACGCTACACACTCTGAACACTACACACTCTGAACGCTACACACTCTGAACACAACACTACACACTCTGAACGCTACACACTCAGAACACTACACACTATGAACGCTACACACTCTGAACACTACACACTCTGAACACTACACACTCTGAGCGCTACACACTCTGAACGCTACACACTCTGAACACTACACACTCTGAACACTACACACTCTGAGCGTTACACACTCTGAGCGTTACACTACACACTCTGAACACTACACACTCTTAACACTACACACTCTGAATGCTACACACTCTGAACGCTACACACTCTGATCACTACACACTCTGAACGCTACACACTCTGAACACTACACACTCTGAACACTACACACTCTGAACGCTACACACTCTGAACACTACACACTCTGAATACTACACACTCTGAGCGTTACACACTCTGAACGCTACACACTCTGAACACTACACACTCTGAACACTACACACTATGAACACTACACACTCTGAACGCTACACACTCTGAACACTACACACTCTGAACGCTACACACTCTGAACGCTACACTACACACTCTGAACACTACACACTCTGAACGCTACACACTCTGAACGCTACACACTCTGAACACAACACTACACACTCTGAACGCTACACACTCTGAACGCTACACACTCTGAACGCTACACACTCTGAACACTACACACTCTGAACGCTACACACTCTGAACACTACACACTCTGAACATTACACACTCTGAGCGCTACACACTCTGAACGCTACACACTTTGAACACTACACACTCTGAACGCTACACACTCTGAACACTACACACTCTGAACACTACACACTCTGAACACTACACACTCTGAATGCTACACACTCTGACACACTCTGAACACTACACACTCTGAACGCTACACACTCTGAATGCTAGACACTCAGAACACTACACACTATGAACGCTACACACTCTGAACACTACACACTCTGACACACTCTGAATGCTACACACTCTGAACACTACACACTATGAACGCTACACACTCTGAACGCTACACACTCTGAACACTACACACTCTGAACACTACACACTCTGAACGCTACACACTCTGAACACTACACACTCTGAATGCTACACACTCTGAACGCTACACACTCTGAACACTACACACTCTGAACACTACACACTCTGAACACTACACACTCTGAACGCTACACACTCTGCCACACTCTGAACGCTAAACACTCTGAACACTACACACTCTGAACACTACAGACTCTGAACGCTACACACTCTGAACGCTACACACTCTGAACACTACACACTCTGAACGCTACACACTCTGAACGCTACACACTCTGAACACTACACACTCTGAACACTACACACTCTGAACACTACACACTCTGAACACTACACACTCTGAACGCTACACACTCTGAACACTACACACTCTAAACACTACACACTCTGAACACTACACACTCTGAACACTACACACTCTGAACACTACACACTCTGAACACTACACACTCTGAACGCTACACACTGAACGCTACACACTCTGACACACTCTGAACACTACACACTCTGAACACTACACACTGACACACTCTGAACGCTACACACTCTGAACACTACACACTCTGAACACTACACACTCTGAACGCTACACACTCTGAACGCTACACACTCTGAACACTACACACTCTGAACGCTACACACTCTGAACGCTACACACTCTGAATGCTACACACTCTGAACGCTACACACTCTGAACGCTACACACTCTGACCACTACACACTCTGAACACTACACACTCTGAACACTACACACTCTGAACGCTACACACTCTGCACGCTACACACTCTGAACACTACACACTCTGAACGCTACACACTCTGAACACAACACTACACACTCTGAACGCTACACACTATGAACGCTACACACTCTGAACACTACACACTCTGAACGCTACACACTCTGAACACTACACACTCTGAATACTACACACTCTGAACGCTACACACTCTGAACGCTACACACTCTGAACACAACACTACACACTCTGAACGCTACACACTATGAACGCTACACACTCTGAACGCTACACACTCTGAACACTACACACTCTGAACGCTACACACTCTGAACACTACACACTCTGAACACTACACACTCTGAACACTACACACTCGGAACGCTACACACTCTGAACACTACACACTCTGAACACTACAGACTCTGAATGCTACACACTCTGAACACTACACACTCTGAACGCTACACGCTCTGAACACTACACACTCTGACACACTCTGAACGCTACACACTCTGAACACTACACACTCTGAACGCTACACACTCTGACCACTACACACTCTGAATACTACACACTCTGAACACAACACTACACACTCTGAACACTACACACTCTGAGCACTACACACTCTGAACGCTACACACTCTGAACGCTACACACTGAACGCTACACACTCTGAACACTACACACTCTGAACGCTACACACTGAACGCTACACTACACACTCTGAACACTACACACTCTGAACGCTACACACTCTGAACGCTACACACTCTGAACACAACACTACACACTCTGAACGCTACACACTCTGAACACTACACACTCTGAACGCTACACACTCTGAACACTACACACTCTGAATACTACACACTCTGAACGCTACACACTCTGAACGCTACACACTCTGAACACAACACTACACACTCTGAACGCTACACACTATGAACGCTACACACTCTGAACGCTACACACTCTGAACACTACACACTCTGAACGCTACACACTCTGAACACTACACACTCTGAACACTACACACTCTGAACACTACACACTCTGAACGCTACACACTCTGAACACTACACACTCTGAACACTACAGACTCTGAATGCTACACACTCTGAACACTACACACTCTGAACGCTACACGCTCTGAACACTACACACTCTGACACACTCTGAACGCTACACACTCTGAACACTACACACTCTGAACGCTACACACTCTGACCACTACACACTCTGAATACTACACACTCTGAACACAACACTACACACTCTGAACACTACACACTCTGAGCACTACACACTCTGAACGCTACACACTCTGAACGCTACACACTGAACGCTACACACTCTGAACACTACACACTCTGAACGCTACACACTGAACGCTACACTACACACTCTGAACACTACACACTCTGAACGCTACACACTCTGAACGCTACACACTCTGAACACAACACTACACACTCTGAACGCTACACACTATGAACGCTACACACTCTGAACGCTACACACTCTGAATGCTACACACTCTGAACACTACACACTCTGAACGCTACACACTCTGAACACTACACACTCTGACACACTCTGAACGCTACACACTCTGACCGCTACACACTCTGAACGCTACACACTCTGAACACTACACACTCTGAACGCTACACACTCTGAACACTACACACTCTGAATACTACACACTCTGAACACAACACTACACACTCTGAACACTACACACTCTGAGCGCTACACACTCTGAACGCTACACACTCTGAACGCTACACACTGAACTCTACACACTCTAAACACTACACACTCTGAACGCTACACACTCTGAACGCTACACTACACACTCTGAACACTACACACTCTGAACGCTACACACTCTGAATGCTACACACTCTGAACACAACACTACACACTCTGAACGCTACACACTATGAACGCTACACACTCTGAACACTACACACTCTGAACGCTACACACTCTGAACACTACACACTCTGAACACTACACACTCTGAATGCTACACACTCTGAACACTACACACTCTGAACGCTACACACTCTGAACACTACACACTCTGACACACTCTGAACGCTACACACTCTGACCGCTACACACTCTGAACGCTACACACTCTGAACACTACACACTCTGAACGCTACACACTCTGAACACTACACACTCTGAATACTACACACTCTGAACACAACACTACACACTCTGAACACTACACACTCTGAGCACTACACACTCTGAAAGCTACACATTCTGAACACTACACACTCTGAACACTACACACTCTGAACACTACACGCTCTGAACGCTACACACTCTGAACGCTACACACTCTGAACGCTACACACTCTGAACACTACACACTCTGAACACTACACACTCTGAATGCTACACACTCTGAACACTACACACTCTGAACGCTACACACTCTGAACACTACACACTCTGAACACTACACACTCTGAACACTACACACTCTGAATGCTACACACTCTGAACACTACACACTCTGAACACTACACACTCTGAACGCTACACACTCTGAACGCTACACACTCTGAACGCTACACTACACATTCTGAACACTACACACTCTGAACGCTACACACTCTGAACGCTACACACTCTGAACGCTACACACTCTGAACGCTACACACTCTGAACACTACACACTCTGAACTCTACACACTCTGAACGCTACACACTCTGAACGCTACACACTCTGAACACTACGCACTCTGAACACTACACACTCTGAATGCTACACACTCTGAACACTACACACTCTGAACGCTACACACTCTGAACACTACACACTCTGACACACTCTGAACACTACACACTCTGAACACTACACACTCTGACACACTCTGAATGCTACACACTCTGAACACTACACATTCTGAACACTACACACTCTGAACACTACACACTCTGAACGCTACACACTCTGAATGCTACACACTCTGAACACTACACACTCTGAACACTACACAATCTGAATGCTACACACTCTGAACGCTACACACTCTGAACGCTACACACTCTGAACACTACACACTCTGAACACTACACACTCTGAGCGCTACACACTCTGAACGCTACACACTCTGAACACTACACACTCTGAACACTACACACTCTGAACACTACACACTCTGAACACTAGACACTCTGAACACTACACACTCAGAACACTACACACTCTGAACGCTACACACTCTGAACGCTACACACTCTGAACACTACACGCTCTGAACGCTACACACTCTGAACGCTACACACTCTGAGCGCTACACACTCTGAACGCTACACACTCTGAACGCTACACACTCTGAACGCTACACTACACACTCTGAACACTACACACTCTGAACGCTACACACTCTGAATGCTACAGACTCTGAACACAACACTACACACTCTGAACGCTACACACTCTGAACGCTACACACTCTGAACACAACACTACACACTCTGAGTGTTACACACTCTGAACGCTACACACTCTGAACGCTACACACTCTGAACGCTACACACTCTGAACACTACACACTCTGAACACTACACACTCTGAACGCTACACACTCTGAATGCTACACACTCTGAATGCTACACACTCTGAACGCTACACACTCTGAACACTACACACACTGAACACTACACACTTTGAACGCTACACACACTGAACACTACACACTCTGAACACAACACTACACACTCTGAATGCTACACACTCTGAACACTACACACTCTGAACGCTACACACTCTGAACACTACACACTCTGAACACTACACACTCTGAATGCTACACACTCTGAACACTACACACTCTGAACACTACACACTCTGAGCGTTACACACTCTGAGCGTTACACTACACACTCTGAACACTACACACTCTTAACACTACACACTCTGAATGCTACACACTCTGAACACTACACACTCTGAACGCTACACACTCTGAATGCTACACACTCTGAACACTACACACTCTGAACACTACACACTCTGAACACTACACACTGTGAACACTACACACTCTGAACGCTACACACTCTGAACACTACACACTCTAAACACTACACACTCTGAACACTACACACTCTGAACACTACACACTCTGAACACTACACACTCTGAATGCTACACACTCTGAACGCTACACACTCTGACACACTCTGAACACTACACACTCTGAACACTACACACTGACACACTCTGAACGCTACACACTCTGAACACTACACACTCTGAACGCTACACACTCTGAACGCTACACACTCTGAACACAACACACTCTGAATGCTACACACTCTGAACGCTACACACTCTGAACACTACACACTCTGAACGCTACACACTCTGAACGCTACACACTCTGAACACTACACACTCTGAATGCTACACACTCTGAACACTACACACTCTGACACACTCTGAACACTACACACTCTGAACACTACACACTCTGAACACTACACACTCTGAACGCTACACACTCTGAACGCTACACACTCTGACCGATACACACTCTGAACACTACACACTCTGAACGCTACACACTCTGAACACTACACACTCTGAATGCTACACACTCTGAACACTACACACTCTGACACACTCTGAACACTACACACTCTGACCGCTACACACTCTGAACACTACACACTATGAACGCTACACACTCTGAACACTACACACTCTGACACACTCTGAATGCTACACACTCTGAACACTACACACTATGAACGCTACACACTCTGAACGCTACACACTCTGAACACTACACACTCTGAACACTACACACTCTGAACGCTACACACTCTGAACGCTACACACTCTGAACACAACACTACACACTCTGAACGCTACACACTCTGAACGCTACACACTCTGAACGCTACACACTCTGAACACTACACACTCTGAACGCTACACACTCTGAACACTACACACTCTGAACACTACACACTCTGAGCGCTACACACTCTGAACGCTACACACTCTGAACACTACACACTCTGAACACTACACACTCTGAGCGTTACACACTCTGAGCGTTACACTACACACTCTGAACACTACACACTCTTAACACTACACACTCTGAATGCTACACACTCTGAACGCTACACACTCTGATCACTACACACTCTGAACGCTACACACTCTGAACAGTACACACTCTGAACACTACACACTCTGAACGCTACACACTCTGAACACTACACACTCTGAATACTACACACTCTGAGCGTTACACACTCTGAACGCTACACACTCTGAACACTACACACTCTGAACGCTACACACTCTGAACACTACACACTCTGAATACTACACACTCTGAACACAACACTACACACTCTGAACACTACACACTCTGAGCGCTACACACTCTGAACGCTACACACTCTGAACGCTACACACTGAACTCTACACACTCTAAACACTACACACTCTGAACGCTACACACTCTGAACGCTACACTACACACTCTGAACACTACACACTCTGAACGCTACACACTCTGAATGCTACACACTCTGAACACAACACTACACACTCTGAACGCTACACACTATGAACGCTACACACTCTGAACACTACACACTCTGAACGCTACACACTCTGAACACTACACACTCTGAACACTACACACTCTGAATGCTACACACTCTGAACACTACACACTCTGAACGCTACACACTCTGAACACTACACACTCTGACACACTCTGAACGCTACACACTCTGACCGCTACACACTCTGAACGCTACACACTCTGAACACTACACACTCTGAACGCTACACACTCTGAACACTACACACTCTGAATACTACACACTCTGAACACAACACTACACACTCTGAACACTACACACTCTGAGCACTACACACTCTGAAAGCTACACATTCTGAACACTACACACTCTGAACACTACACACTCTGAACACTACACGCTCTGAACGCTACACACTCTGAACGCTACACACTCTGAACGCTACACACTCTGAACACTACACACTCTGAACACTACACACTCTGAATGCTACACACTCTGAACACTACACACTCTGAACGCTACACACTCTGAACACTACACACTCTGAACACTACACACTCTGAACACTACACACTCTGAATGCTACACACTCTGAACACTACACACTCTGAACACTACACACTCTGAACGCTACACACTCTGAACGCTACACACTCTGAACGCTACACTACACATTCTGAACACTACACACTCTGAACGCTACACACTCTGAACGCTACACACTCTGAACGCTACACACTCTGAACGCTACACACTCTGAACACTACACACTCTGAACTCTACACACTCTGAACGCTACACACTCTGAACGCTACACACTCTGAACACTACGCACTCTGAACACTACACACTCTGAATGCTACACACTCTGAACACTACACACTCTGAACGCTACACACTCTGAACACTACACACTCTGACACACTCTGAACACTACACACTCTGAACACTACACACTCTGACACACTCTGAATGCTACACACTCTGAACACTACACATTCTGAACACTACACACTCTGAACACTACACACTCTGAACGCTACACACTCTGAATGCTACACACTCTGAACACTACACACTCTGAACACTACACAATCTGAATGCTACACACTCTGAACGCTACACACTCTGAACGCTACACACTCTGAACACTACACACTCTGAACACTACACACTCTGAGCGCTACACACTCTGAACGCTACACACTCTGAACACTACACACTCTGAACACTACACACTCTGAACACTACACACTCTGAACACTAGACACTCTGAACACTACACACTCAGAACACTACACACTCTGAACGCTACACACTCTGAACGCTACACACTCTGAACACTACACGCTCTGAACGCTACACACTCTGAACGCTACACACTCTGAGCGCTACACACTCTGAACGCTACACACTCTGAACGCTACACACTCTGAACGCTACACTACACACTCTGAACACTACACACTCTGAACGCTACACACTCTGAATGCTACAGACTCTGAACACAACACTACACACTCTGAACGCTACACACTCTGAACGCTACACACTCTGAACACAACACTACACACTCTGAGTGTTACACACTCTGAACGCTACACACTCTGAACGCTACACACTCTGAACGCTACACACTCTGAACACTACACACTCTGAACACTACACACTCTGAACGCTACACACTCTGAATGCTACACACTCTGAATGCTACACACTCTGAACGCTACACACTCTGAACACTACACACACTGAACACTACACACTTTGAACGCTACACACACTGAACACTACACACTCTGAACACAACACTACACACTCTGAATGCTACACACTCTGAACACTACACACTCTGAACGCTACACACTCTGAACACTACACACTCTGAACACTACACACTCTGAATGCTACACACTCTGAACACTACACACTCTGAACACTACACACTCTGAGCGTTACACACTCTGAGCGTTACACTACACACTCTGAACACTACACACTCTTAACACTACACACTCTGAATGCTACACACTCTGAACACTACACACTCTGAACGCTACACACTCTGAATGCTACACACTCTGAACACTACACACTCTGAACACTACACACTCTGAACACTACACACTGTGAACACTACACACTCTGAACGCTACACACTCTGAACACTACACACTCTAAACACTACACACTCTGAACACTACACACTCTGAACACTACACACTCTGAACACTACACACTCTGAATGCTACACACTCTGAACGCTACACACTCTGACACACTCTGAACACTACACACTCTGAACACTACACACTGACACACTCTGAACGCTACACACTCTGAACACTACACACTCTGAACGCTACACACTCTGAACGCTACACACTCTGAACACAACACACTCTGAATGCTACACACTCTGAACGCTACACACTCTGAACACTACACACTCTGAACGCTACACACTCTGAACGCTACACACTCTGAACACTACACACTCTGAATGCTACACACTCTGAACACTACACACTCTGACACACTCTGAACACTACACACTCTGAACACTACACACTCTGAACACTACACACTCTGAACGCTACACACTCTGAACGCTACACACTCTGACCGATACACACTCTGAACACTACACACTCTGAACGCTACACACTCTGAACACTACACACTCTGAATGCTACACACTCTGAACACTACACACTCTGACACACTCTGAACACTACACACTCTGACCGCTACACACTCTGAACACTACACACTATGAACGCTACACACTCTGAACACTACACACTCTGACACACTCTGAATGCTACACACTCTGAACACTACACACTATGAACGCTACACACTCTGAACGCTACACACTCTGAACACTACACACTCTGAACACTACACACTCTGAACGCTACACACTCTGAACGCTACACACTCTGAACACAACACTACACACTCTGAACGCTACACACTCTGAACGCTACACACTCTGAACGCTACACACTCTGAACACTACACACTCTGAACGCTACACACTCTGAACACTACACACTCTGAACACTACACACTCTGAGCGCTACACACTCTGAACGCTACACACTCTGAACACTACACACTCTGAACACTACACACTCTGAGCGTTACACACTCTGAGCGTTACACTACACACTCTGAACACTACACACTCTTAACACTACACACTCTGAATGCTACACACTCTGAACGCTACACACTCTGATCACTACACACTCTGAACGCTACACACTCTGAACACTACACACTCTGAACACTACACACTCTGAACGCTACACACTCTGAACACTACACACTCTGAATACTACACACTCTGAGCGTTACACACTCTGAACGCTACACACTCTGAACACTACACACTCTGAACACTACACACTCTGAACGCTACACACTCTGAACACTACACACTCTGAACACTACACACTCTGAGCGCTACACACTTGAACGCTACACACTCTGAACACTACACACTCTGAACACTACACACTCTGAGCGTTACACACTCTGAGCGTTACACTACACACTCTGAACACTACACACTCTTAACACTACACACTCTGAATGCTACACACTCTGAACGCTACACACTCTGATCACTACACACTCTGAACGCTACACACTCTGAACACTACACACTCTGAACACTACACACTCTGAACGCTACACACTCAGAACACTACACACTCTGAATACTACACACTCTGAGCGTTACACACTCTGAACGCTACACACTCTGAACACTACACACTCTGAACACTACACACTATGAACACTACACACTCTGAACGCTACACACTCTGAACACTACACACTCTGAACGCTACACACTCTGAACGCTACACTACACACTCTGAACACTACACACTCTGAACGCTACACACTCTGAACGCTACACACTCTGAACACAACACTACACACTCTGAACGCTACACACTCTGAACGCTACACACTCTGAACGCTACACACTCTGAACACTACACACTCTGAACGCTACACACTCTGAACACTACACACTCTGAACACTACACACTCTGAGCGCTACACACTCTGAACGCTACACACTCTGAACACTACACACTCTGAACGCTACACACTCTGAACACTACACACTCTGAACACTACACACTTTGAACACTACACACTCTGAATGCTACACACTCTGACACACTCTGAACACTACACACTCTGAACGCTACACACTCTGAATGCTACACACTCAGAACACTACACACTATGAACGCTACACACTCTGAACACTACACACTCTGACACACTCTGAATGCTACACACTCTGAACACTACACACTATGAACGCTACACACCCTGAACGCTACACACTCTGAACACTACACACTCTGAACACTACACACTCTGAACGCTACACACTCTGAACGCTACACACTCTGCACACAACACTACACACTCTGAACGCTACACACTCTGAACGCTACACACTCTGAACGCTACACACTCTGAACACTACACACTCTGAACGCTACACACTCTGAACACTACACACTCTGAACACTACACACTCTGAGCGCTACACACTCTGAACGCTACACACTCTGAACACTACACACTCTGAACACTACACACTCTGAGCGTTACACTACACACTCTGAACACTACACACTCTTAACACTACACACTCTGAATGCTACACACTCTGAACGCTACACACTCTGATCACTACACACTCTGAACGCTACACACTCTGAACACTACACACTCTGAACACTACACACTCTGAACGCTACACACTCTGAACACTACACACTCTGAATACTACACACTCTGAGCGTTACACACTCTGAACGCTACACACTCTGAACACTACACACTCTGAACACTACACACTCTGAACACTACACACTCTGAACGCTACACACTCTGAACACTACACACTCTGAATACTACACACTCTGAGCGTTACACACTCTGAACGCTACACACTCTGAACACTACACACTCTGAACACTACACACTCTGAACGCTACACACTCTGAACACTACACACTCTGAACACTACACACTCTGAGCGCTACACACTTGAACGCTACACACTCTGAACACTACACACTCTGAACACTACACACTCTGAGCGTTACACACTCTGAGCGTTACACTACACACTCTGAACACTACACACTCTTAACACTACACACTCTGAATGCTACACACTCTGAACGCTACACACTCTGATCACTACACACTCTGAACGCTACACACTCTGAACACTACACACTCTGAACACTACACACTCTGAACGCTACACACTCAGAACACTACACACTCTGAATACTACACACTCTGAGCGTTACACACTCTGAACGCTACACACTCTGAACACTACACACTCTGAACACTACACACTATGAACACTACACACTCTGAACGCTACACACTCTGAACACTACACACTCTGAACGCTACACACTCTGAACGCTACACTACACACTCTGAACACTACACACTCTGAACGCTACACACTCTGAACGCTACACACTCTGAACACAACACTACACACTCTGAACGCTACACACTCTGAACGCTACACACTCTGAACGCTACACACTCTGAACACTACACACTCTGAACGCTACACACTCTGAACACTACACACTCTGAACACTACACACTCTGAGCGCTACACACTCTGAACGCTACACACTCTGAACACTACACACTCTGAACGCTACACACTCTGAACACTACACACTCTGAACACTACACACTTTGAACACTACACACTCTGAATGCTACACACTCTGACACACTCTGAACACTACACACTCTGAACGCTACACACTCTGAATGCTACACACTCAGAACACTACACACTATGAACGCTACACACTCTGAACACTACACACTCTGACACACTCTGAATGCTACACACTCTGAACACTACACACTATGAACGCTACACACCCTGAACGCTACACACTCTGAACACTACACACTCTGAACACTACACACTCTGAACGCTACACACTCTGAACGCTACACACTCTGCACACAACACTACACACTCTGAACGCTACACACTCTGAACGCTACACACTCTGAACGCTACACACTCTGAACACTACACACTCTGAACGCTACACACTCTGAACACTACACACTCTGAACACTACACACTCTGAGCGCTACACACTCTGAACGCTACACACTCTGAACACTACACACTCTGAACACTACACACTCTGAGCGTTACACACTCTGAGCGTTACACTACACACTCTGAACACTACACACTCTTAACACTACACACTCTGAATGCTACACACTCTGAACGCTACACACTCTGATCACTACACACTCTGAACGCTACACACTCTGAACACTACACACTCTGAACACTACACACTCTGAACGCTACACACTCTGAACACTACACACTCTGAATACTACACACTCTGAGCGTTACACACTCTGAACGCTACACACTCTGAACACTACACACTCTGAACACTACACACTATGAACACTACACACTCTGAACGCTACACACTCTGAACACTACACACTCTGAACGCTACACACTTTGAACGCTACACTACACACTCTGAACACTACACACTCTGAACGCTACACACTCTGAACGCTACACACTCTGAACACTACACGCTCTGAACGCTACACACTCTGAACGCTACACACTCTGAGCGCTACACACTCTGAACGCTACACACTCTGAACGCTACACACTCTGAACGCTACACTACACACTCTGAACACTACACACTCTGAACGCTACACACTCTGAATGCTACAGACTCTGAACACAACACTACACACTCTGAACGCTACACACTCTGAACGCTACACACTCTGAACACTACACACTCTGAACACTACACACTCTGAACACTACACACTCTGAACACTAGACACTCTGAACACTACACACTCAGAACACTACACACTCTGAACGCTACACACTCTGAACGCTACACACTCTGAACACTACACGCTCTGAACGCTACACACTCTGAACGCTACACACTCTGAGCGCTACACACTCTGAACGCTACACACTCTGAACGCTACACACTCTGAACGCTACACTACACACTCTGAACACTACACACTCTGAACGCTACACACTCTGAATGCTACAGACTCTGAACACAACACTACACACTCTGAACGCTACACACTCTGAACGCTACACACTCTGAACACAACACTACACACTCTGAGTGCTACACACTCTGAACGCTACACACTCTGAACGCTACACACTCTGAACGCTACACACTCTGAACACTACACACTCTGAACACTACACACTCTGAACGCTACACACTCTGAATGCTACACACTCTGAATGCTACACACTCTGAACGCTACACACTCTGAACACTACACACACTGAACACTACACACTTTGAACGCTACACACACTGAACACTACACACTCTGAACACAACACTACACACTCTGAATGCTACACACTCTGAACACTACACACTCTGAACGCTACACACTCTGAACACTACACACTCTGAACACTACACACTCTGAATGCTACACACTCTGAACACTACACACTCTGAACACTACACACTCTGAGCGTTACACACTCTGAGCGTTACACTACACACTCTGAACACTACACACTCTTAACACTACACACTCTGAATGCTACACACTCTGAACACTACACACTCTGAACGCTACACACTCTGAATGCTACACACTCTGAACACTACACACTCTGAACACTACACACTCTGAACACTACACACTGTGAACACTACACACTCTGAACGCTACACACTCTGAACACTACACACTCTAAACACTACACACTCTGAACACTACACACTCTGAACACTACACACTCTGAACACTACACACTCTGAATGCTACACACTCTGAACGCTACACACTCTGACACACTCTGAACACTACACACTCTGAACACTACACACTGACACACTCTGAACGCTACACACTCTGAACACTACACACTCTGAACGCTACACACTCTGAACGCTACACACTCTGAACACAACACACTCTGAATGCTACACACTCTGAACGCTACACACTCTGAACACTACACACTCTGAACGCTACACACTCTGAACGCTACACACTCTGAACACTACACACTCTGAATGCTACACACTCTGAACACTACACACTCTGACACACTCTGAACACTACACACTCTGAACACTACACACTCTGAACACTACACACTCTGAACGCTACACACTCTGAACGCTACACACTCTGACCGATACACACTCTGAACACTACACACTCTGAACGCTACACACTCTGAACACTACACACTCTGAATGCTACACACTCTGAACACTACACACTCTGACACACTCTGAACACTACACACTCTGACCGCTACACACTCTGAACACTACACACTATGAACGCTACACACTCTGAACACTACACACTCTGACACACTCTGAATGCTACACACTCTGAACACTACACACTATGAACGCTACACACTCTGAACGCTACACACTCTGAACACTACACACTCTGAACACTACACACTCTGAACGCTACACACTCTGAACGCTACACACTCTGAACACAACACTACACACTCTGAACGCTACACACTCTGAACGCTACACACTCTGAACGCTACACACTCTGAACACTACACACTCTGAACGCTACACACTCTGAACACTACACACTCTGAACACTACACACTCTGAGCGCTACACACTCTGAACGCTACACACTCTGAACACTACACACTCTGAACACTACACACTCTGAGCGTTACACACTCTGAGCGTTACACTACACACTCTGAACACTACACACTCTTAACACTACACACTCTGAATGCTACACACTCTGAACGCTACACACTCTGATCACTACACACTCTGAACGCTACACACTCTGAACACTACACACTCTGAACACTACACACTCTGAACGCTACACACTCTGAACACTACACACTCTGAATACTACACACTCTGAGCGTTACACACTCTGAACGCTACACACTCTGAACACTACACACTCTGAACACTACACACTCTGAACGCTACACACTCTGAACACTACACACTCTGAACACTACACACTCTGAGCGCTACACACTTGAACGCTACACACTCTGAACACTACACACTCTGAACACTACACACTCTGAGCGTTACACACTCTGAGCGTTACACTACACACTCTGAACACTACACACTCTTAACACTACACACTCTGAATGCTACACACTCTGAACGCTACACACTCTGATCACTACACACTCTGAACGCTACACACTCTGAACACTACACACTCTGAACACTACACACTCTGAACGCTACACACTCAGAACACTACACACTCTGAATACTACACACTCTGAGCGTTACACACTCTGAACGCTACACACTCTGAACACTACACACTCTGAACACTACACACTATGAACACTACACACTCTGAACGCTACACACTCTGAACACTACACACTCTGAACGCTACACACTCTGAACGCTACACTACACACTCTGAACACTACACACTCTGAACGCTACACACTCTGAACGCTACACACTCTGAACACAACACTACACACTCTGAACGCTACACACTCTGAACGCTACACACTCTGAACGCTACACACTCTGAACACTACACACTCTGAACGCTACACACTCTGAACACTACACACTCTGAACACTACACACTCTGAGCGCTACACACTCTGAACGCTACACACTCTGAACACTACACACTCTGAACGCTACACACTCTGAACACTACACACTCTGAACACTACACACTTTGAACACTACACACTCTGAATGCTACACACTCTGACACACTCTGAACACTACACACTCTGAACGCTACACACTCTGAATGCTACACACTCAGAACACTACACACTATGAACGCTACACACTCTGAACACTACACACTCTGACACACTCTGAATGCTACACACTCTGAACACTACACACTATGAACGCTACACACCCTGAACGCTACACACTCTGAACACTACACACTCTGAACACTACACACTCTGAACGCTACACACTCTGAACGCTACACACTCTGCACACAACACTACACACTCTGAACGCTACACACTCTGAACGCTACACACTCTGAACGCTACACACTCTGAACACTACACACTCTGAACGCTACACACTCTGAACACTACACACTCTGAACACTACACACTCTGAGCGCTACACACTCTGAACGCTACACACTCTGAACACTACACACTCTGAACACTACACACTCTGAGCGTTACACACTCTGAGCGTTACACTACACACTCTGAACACTACACACTCTTAACACTACACACTCTGAATGCTACACACTCTGAACGCTACACACTCTGATCACTACACACTCTGAACGCTACACACTCTGAACACTACACACTCTGAACACTACACACTCTGAACGCTACACACTCTGAACACTACACACTCTGAATACTACACACTCTGAGCGTTACACACTCTGAACGCTACACACTCTGAACACTACACACTCTGAACACTACACACTATGAACACTACACACTCTGAACGCTACACACTCTGAACACTACACACTCTGAACGCTACACACTTTGAACGCTACACTACACACTCTGAACACTACACACTCTGAACGCTACACACTCTGAACGCTACACACTCTGAACACTACACGCTCTGAACGCTACACACTCTGAACGCTACACACTCTGAGCGCTACACACTCTGAACGCTACACACTCTGAACGCTACACACTCTGAACGCTACACTACACACTCTGAACACTACACACTCTGAACGTTACACACTCTGAACGCTACACACTCTGAACACTACACACTCTGAACACTACACACTCTGAACGCTACACACTCTGAACACTACACACTCTGAACACTACACACTCTGAGCGCTACACACTTGAACGCTACACACTCTGAACACTACACACTCTGAACACTACACACTCTGAGCGTTACACACTCTGAGCGTTACACTACACACTCTGAACACTACACACTCTTAACACTACACACTCTGAATGCTACACACTCTGAACGCTACACACTCTGATCACTACACACTCTGAACGCTACACACTCTGAACACTACACACTCTGAACACTACACACTCTGAACGCTACACACTCAGAACACTACACACTCTGAATACTACACACTCTGAGCGTTACACACTCTGAACGCTACACACTCTGAACACTACACACTCTGAACACTACACACTATGAACACTACACACTCTGAACGCTACACACTCTGAACACTACACACTCTGAACGCTACACACTCTGAACGCTACACTACACACTCTGAACACTACACACTCTGAACGCTACACACTCTGAACGCTACACACTCTGAACACAACACTACACACTCTGAACGCTACACACTCTGAACGCTACACACTCTGAACGCTACACACTCTGAACACTACACACTCTGAACGCTACACACTCTGAACACTACACACTCTGAACACTACACACTCTGAGCGCTACACACTCTGAACGCTACACACTCTGAACACTACACACTCTGAACGCTACACACTCTGAACACTACACACTCTGAACACTACACACTTTGAACACTACACACTCTGAATGCTACACACTCTGACACACTCTGAACACTACACACTCTGAACGCTACACACTCTGAATGCTACACACTCAGAACACTACACACTATGAACGCTACACACTCTGAACACTACACACTCTGACACACTCTGAATGCTACACACTCTGAACACTACACACTATGAACGCTACACACCCTGAACGCTACACACTCTGAACACTACACACTCTGAACACTACACACTCTGAACGCTACACACTCTGAACGCTACACACTCTGCACACAACACTACACACTCTGAACGCTACACACTCTGAACGCTACACACTCTGAACGCTACACACTCTGAACACTACACACTCTGAACGCTACACACTCTGAACACTACACACTCTGAACACTACACACTCTGAGCGCTACACACTCTGAACGCTACACACTCTGAACACTACACACTCTGAACACTACACACTCTGAGCGTTACACACTCTGAGCGTTACACTACACACTCTGAACACTACACACTCTTAACACTACACACTCTGAATGCTACACACTCTGAACGCTACACACTCTGATCACTACACACTCTGAACGCTACACACTCTGAACACTACACACTCTGAACACTACACACTCTGAACGCTACACACTCTGAACACTACACACTCTGAATACTACACACTCTGAGCGTTACACACTCTGAACGCTACACACTCTGAACACTACACACTCTGAACACTACACACTATGAACACTACACACTCTGAACGCTACACACTCTGAACACTACACACTCTGAACGCTACACACTTTGAACGCTACACTACACACTCTGAACACTACACACTCTGAACGCTACACACTCTGAACGCTACACACTCTGAACACTACACGCTCTGAACGCTACACACTCTGAACGCTACACACTCTGAGCGCTACACACTCTGAACGCTACACACTCTGAACGCTACACACTCTGAACGCTACACTACACACTCTGAACACTACACACTCTGAACGCTACACACTCTGAATGCTACAGACTCTGAACACAACACTACACACTCTGAACGCTACACACTCTGAACGCTACACACTCTGAACACAACACTACACACTCTGAGTGCTACACACTCTGAACGCTACACACTCTGAACGCTACACACTCTGAACGCTACACACTCTGAACGCTACACACTCTGAACACTACACACTCTGAACACTACACACTCTGAACGCTACACACTCTGAATGCTACACACTCTGAATGCTACACACTCTGAACGCTACACACTCTGAACACTACACACACTGAACACTACACACTTTGAACGCTACACACACTGAACACTACACACTCTGAACACAACACTACACACTCTGAATGCTACACACTCTGAACACTACACACTCTGAACGCTACACACTCTGAACACTACACACTCTGAACACTACACACTCTGAATGCTACACACTCTGAACACTACACACTCTGAACACTACACACTCTGAGCGTTACACACTCTGAGCGTTACACTACACACTCTGAACACTACACACTCTTAACACTACACACTCTGAATGCTACACACTCTGAACACTACACACTCTGAACGCTACACACTCTGAATGCTACACACTCTGAACACTACACACTCTGAACACTACACACTCTGAATACTACACACTCTGAACACAACACTACACACTCTGAACACTACACACTCTGAGCGCTACACACTCTGAACGCTACACACTCTGAACGCTACACACTGAACTCTACACACTCTAAACACTACACACTCTGAACGCTACACACTCTGAACGCTACACTACACACTCTGAACACTACACACTCTGAACGCTACACACTCTGAATGCTACACACTCTGAACACAACACTACACACTCTGAACGCTACACACTATGAACGCTACACACTCTGAACACAATACTACACACTCTGAACACTCCACACTCTGAACACTACACACTCTGAACACTACACACTCTGAACGCTACACACTCTGAACACTACACACTCTGAACACTACACACTCTGAATGCTACACACTCTGAACACTACACACTCTGAACGCTACACACTCTGAACACTACACACTCTGACACACTCTGAACGCTACACACTCTGACCGCTACACACTCTGAACGCTACACACTCTGAACACTACACACTCTGAACGCTACACACTCTGAACACTACACACTCTGAATACTACACACTCTGAACACAACACTACACACTCTGAACACTACACACTCTGAGCGCTACACACTCTGAACGCTACACATTCTGAACACTACACACTCTGAACACTACACACTCTGAACACTACACGCTCTGAACGCTACACACTCTGAACGCTACACACTCTGAACGCTACACACTCTGAACACTACACACTCTGAACACTACACACTCTGAATGCTACACACTCTGAACACTACACACTCTGAACGCTACACACTCTGAACACTACACACTCTGAACACTACACACTCTGAACACTACACACTCTGAATGCTACACACTCTGAACACTACACACTCTGAACACTACACACTCTGAACGCTACACACTCTGAACGCTACACACTCTGAACGCTACACTACACATTCTGAACACTACACACTCTGAACGCTACACACTCTGAACACTACACACTCTGAACGCTACACACTCTGAACGCTACACACTCTGAACACTACACACTCTGAACTCTACACACTCTGAACGCTACACACTCTGAACGCTACACACTCTGAACACTACGCACTCTGAACACTACACACTCTGAATGCTACACACTCTGAACACTACACACTCTGAACGCTACACACTCTGAACACTACACACTCTGACACACTCTGAACACTACACACTCTGAACACTACACACTCTGACACACTCTGAATGCTACACACTCTGAACACTACACATTCTGAACACTACACACTCTGAACACTACACACTCTGAACGCTACACACTCTGAATGCTACACACTCTGAACACTACACACTCTGAACACTACACAATCTGAATGCTACACACTCTGAACGCTACACACTCTGAACGCTACACACTCTGAACACTACACACTCTGAACACTACACACTCTGAGCGCTACACACTCTGAACGCTACACACTCTGAACACTACACACTCTGAACACTACACACTCTGAACACTACACACTCTGAACACTAGACACTCTGAACACTACACACTCAGAACACTACACACTCTGAACGCTACACACTCTGAACGCTACACACTCTGAACACTACACGCTCTGAACGCTACACACTCTGAACGCTACACACTCTGAGCGCTACACACTCTGAACGCTACACACTCTGAACGCTACACACTCTGAACGCTACACTACACACTCTGAACACTACACACTCTGAACGCTACACACTCTGAATGCTACAGACTCTGAACACAACACTACACACTCTGAACGCTACACACTCTGAACGCTACACACTCTGAACACAACACTACACACTCTGAGTGCTACACACTCTGAACGCTACACACTCTGAACGCTACACACTCTGAACGCTACACACTCTGAACACTACACACTCTGAACACTACACACTCTGAACGCTACACACTCTGAATGCTACACACTCTGAATGCTACACACTCTGAACGCTACACACTCTGAACACTACACACACTGAACACTACACACTTTGAACGCTACACACACTGAACACTACACACTCTGAACACAACACTACACACTCTGAATGCTACACACTCTGAACACTACACACTCTGAACGCTACACACTCTGAACACTACACACTCTGAACACTACACACTCTGAATGCTACACACTCTGAACACTACACACTCTGAACACTACACACTCTGAGCGTTACACACTCTGAGCGTTACACTACACACTCTGAACACTACACACTCTTAACACTACACACTCTGAATGCTACACACTCTGAACACTACACACTCTGAACGCTACACACTCTGAATGCTACACACTCTGAACACTACACACTCTGAACACTACACACTCTGAACACTACACACTCTGAACGCTACACACTCTGAATGCTACACACTCTGAACACTACACACTCTGAACACTACACACTCTGAACACTACACACTGTGAACACTACACACTCTGAACGCTACACACTCTGAACACTACACACTCTAAACACTACACACTCTGAACACTACACACTCTGAACACTACACACTCTGAACACTACACACTCTGAATGCTACACACTCTGAACGCTACACACTCTGACACACTCTGAACACTACACACTCTGAACACTACACACTGACACACTCTGAACGCTACACACTCTGAACACTACGCACTCTGAACGCTACACACTCTGAACGCTACACACTCTGAACACAACACACTCTGAATGCTACACACTCTGAACGCTACACACTCTGAACACTACACACTCTGAACGCTACACACTCTGAACGCTACACACTCTGAACACTACACACTCTGAATGCTACACACTCTGAACACTAAACACTCTGACACACTCTGAACACTACACACTCTGAACACTACACATTCTGAACACTACACACTCTGAACGCTACACACTCTGAACGCTACACACTCTGACCGATACACACTCTGAACACTACACACTCTGAACGCTACACACTCTGAACACTACACACTCTGAATGCTACACACTCTGAACACTACACACTCTGACACACTCTGAACACTACACACTCTGACCGCTACACACTCTGAACACTACACACTATGAACGCTACACACTCTGAACACTACACACTCTGACACACTCTGAATGCTACACACTCTGAACACTACACACTATGAACGCTACACACTCTGAACGCTACACACTCTGAACACTACACACTCTGAACACTACACACTCTGAACGCTACACACTCTGAACGCTACACACTCTGAACACAACACTACACACTCTGAACGCTACACACTCTGAACGCTACACACTCTGAACGCTACACACTCTGAACACTACACACTCTGAACGCTACACACTCTGAACACTACACACTCTGAACACTACACACTCTGAGCGCTACACACTCTGAACGCTACACACTCTGAACACTACACACTCTGAACACTACACACTCTGAGCGTTACACACTCTGAGCGTTACACTACACACTCTGAACACTACACACTCTTAACACTACACACTCTGAATGCTACACACTCTGAACGCTACACACTCTGATCACTCCACACTCTGAACGCTACACACTCTGAACACTACACACTCTGAACACTACACACTCTGAACGCTACACACTCTGAACACTACACACTCTGAATGCTACACACTCTGAACACTACACACTCTGAACGCTACACACTCTGAACACTACACACTCTGACACACTCTGAACGCTACACACTCTGACCGCTACACACTCTGAACGCTACACACTCTGACCGCTACACACTCTGAACGCTACACACTCTGAACACTACACACTCTGAACGCTACACACTCTGAACACTACACACTCTGAATACTACACACTCTGAACACAACACTACACACTCTGAACACTACACACTCTGAGCGCTACACACTCTGAACGCTACACATTCTGAACACTACACACTCTGAACACTACACACTCTGAACACTACACACTCTGAACACTACACACTCTGAACACTACACACTCTGAATGCTACACACTCTGAACACTACACACTCTGAACGCTACACACTCTGAACACTACACACTCTGAACACTACACACTCTGAACACTACACACTCTGAATGCTACACACTCTGAACACTACACACTCTGAACACTACACACTCTGAACGCTACACACTCTGAACGCTACACACTCTGAACGCTACACTACACATTCTGAACACTACACACTCTGAACGCTACACACTCTGAACGCTACACACTCTGAACGCTACACACTCTGAACGCTACACACTCTGAACACTACACACTCTGAACTCTACACACTCTGAACGCTACACACTCTGAACGCTACACACTCTGAACACTACGCACTCTGAACACTACACACTCTGAATGCTACACACTCTGAACACTACACACTCTGAACGCTACACACTCTGAACACTACACACTCTGACACACTCTGAACACTACACACTCTGAACACTACACACTCTGACACACTCTGAATGCTACACACTCTGAACACTACACATTCTGAACACTACACACTCTGAACACTACACACTCTGAACGCTACACACTCTGAATGCTACACACTCTGAACACTACACACTCTGAACACTACACAATCTGAATGCTACACACTCTGAACGCTACACACTCTGAACGCTACACACTCTGAACACTACACACTCTGAACACTACACACTCTGAGCGCTACACACTCTGAACGCTACACACTCTGAACACTACACACTCTGAACACTACACACTCTGAACACTACACACTCTGAACACTAGACACTCTGAACACTACACACTCAGAACACTACACACTCTGAACGCTACACACTCTGAACGCTACACACTCTGAACACTACACGCTCTGAACGCTACACACTCTGAACGCTACACACTCTGAGCGCTACACACTCTGAACGCTACACACTCTGAACGCTACACACTCTGAACGCTACACTACACACTCTGAACACTACACACTCTGAACGCTACACACTCTGAATGCTACAGACTCTGAACACAACACTACACACTCTGAACGCTACACACTCTGAACGCTACACACTCTGAACACAACACTACACACTCTGAGTGCTACACACTCTGAACGCTACACACTCTGAACGCTACACACTCTGAACGCTACACACTCTGAACACTACACACTCTGAACACTACACACTCTGAACGCTACACACTCTGAATGCTACACACTCTGAATGCTACACACTCTGAACGCTACACACTCTGAACACTACACACACTGAACACTACACACTTTGAACGCTACACACACTGAACACTACACACTCTGAACACAACACTACACACTCTGAATGCTACACACTCTGAACACTACACACTCTGAACGCTACACACTCTGAACACTACACACTCTGAACACTACACACTCTGAATGCTACACACTCTGAACACTACACACTCTGAACACTACACACTCTGAGCGTTACACACTCTGAGCGTTACACTACACACTCTGAACACTACACACTCTTAACACTACACACTCTGAATGCTACACACTCTGAACACTACACACTCTGAACGCTACACACTCTGAATGCTACACACTCTGAACGCTACACACTCTGAACACTACACACTCTGAACGCTACACACTCTGAACACTACACACTCTGAACACTACACACTCTGAGCGCTACACACTCTGAACGCTACACACTCTGAACACTACACACTCTGAACACTACACACTCTGAGCGTTACACACTCTGAGCGTTACACTACACACTCTGAACACTACACACTCTTAACACTACACACTCTGAATGCTACACACTCTGAACGCTACACACTCTGATCACTACACACTCTGAACGCTACACACTCTGAACACTACACACTCTGAACACTACACACTCTGAACGCTACACACTCTGAACACTACACACTCTGAATACTACACACTCTGAGCGTTACACACTCTGAACGCTACACACTCTGAACACTACACACTCTGAACACTACACACTATGAACACTACACACTCTGAACGCTACACACTCTGAACACTACACACTCTGAACGCTACACACTTTGAACGCTACACTACACACTCTGAACACTACACACTCTGAACGCTACACACTCTGAACGCTACACACTCTGAACACTACACGCTCTGAACGCTACACACTCTGAACGCTACACACTCTGAGCGCTACACACTCTGAACGCTACACACTCTGAACGCTACACACTCTGAACGCTACACTACACACTCTGAACACTACACACTCTGAACGCTACACACTCTGAATGCTACAGACTCTGAACACAACACTACACACTCTGAACGCTACACACTCTGAACGCTACACACTCTGAACACAACACTACACACTCTGAGTGCTACACACTCTGAACGCTACACACTCTGAACGCTACACACTCTGAACGCTACACACTCTGAACACTACACACTCTGAACACTACACACTCTGAACGCTACACACTCTGAATGCTACACACTCTGAATGCTACACACTCTGAACGCTACACACTCTGAACACTACACACACTGAACACTACACACTTTGAACGCTACACACACTGAACACTACACACTCTGAACACAACACTACACACTCTGAATGCTACACACTCTGAACACTACACACTCTGAACGCTACACACTCTGAACACTACACACTCTGAACACTACACACTCTGAATGCTACACACTCTGAACACTACACACTCTGAACACTACACACTCTGAGCGTTACACACTCTGAGCGTTACACTACACACTCTGAACACTACACACTCTTAACACTACACACTCTGAATGCTACACACTCTGAACACTACACACTCTGAACGCTACACACTCTGAATGCTATACACTCTGAACACTACACACTCTGAACACTACACACTCTGAATACTACACACTCTGAACACAACACTACACACTCTGAACACTACACACTCTGAGCGCTACACACTCTGAACGCTACACACTCTGAACGCTACACACTGAACTCTACACACTCTAAACACTACACACTCTGAACGCTACACACTCTGAACGCTACACTACACACTCTGAACACTACACACTCTGAACGCTACACACTCTGAATGCTACACACTCTGAACACAACACTACACACTCTGAACGCTACACACTATGAACGCTACACACTCTGAACACAATACTACACACTCTGAACACTCCACACTCTGAACACTACACACTCTGAACACTACACACTCTGAACGCTACACACTCTGAACACTACACACTCTGAACACTACACACTCTGAATGCTACACACTCTGAACACTACACACTCTGAACGCTACACACTCTGAACACTACACACTCTGACACACTCTGAACGCTACACACTCTGACCGCTACACACTCTGAACGCTACACACTCTGAACACTACACACTCTGAACGCTACACACTCTGAACACTACACACTCTGAATACTAGACACTCTGAACACAACACTACACACTCTGAACACTACACACTCTGAACACTACACACTCTGAACACTACACACTCTGAACACTACACGCTCTGAACGCTACACACTCTGAACGCTACACACTCTGAACGCTACACACTCTGAACACTACACACTCTGAACACTACACACTCTGAATGCTACACACTCTGAACACTACACACTCTGAACGCTACACACTCTGAACACTACACACTCTGAACACTACACACTCTGAACACTACACACTCTGAATGCTACACACTCTGAACACTACACACTCTGAACACTACACACTCTGAACGCTACACACTCTGAACGCTACACACTCTGAACGCTACACTACACATTCTGAACACTACACACTCTGAACGCTACACACTCTGAACACTACACACTCTGAACGCTACACACTCTGAACGCTACACACTCTGAACACTACACACTCTGAACTCTACACACTCTGAACGCTACACACTCTGAACGCTACACACTCTGAACACTACGCACTCTGAACACTACACACTCTGAATGCTACACACTCTGAACACTACACACTCTGAACGCTACACACTCTGAACACTACACACTCTGACACACTCTGAACACTACACACTCTGAACACTACACACTCTGACACACTCTGAATGCTACACACTCTGAACACTACACATTCTGAACACTACACACTCTGAACACTACACACTCTGAACGCTACACACTCTGAATGCTACACACTCTGAACACTACACACTCTGAACACTACACAATCTGAATGCTACACACTCTGAACGCTACACACTCTGAACGCTACACACTCTGAACACTACACACTCTGAACACTACACACTCTGAGCGCTACACACTCTGAACGCTACACACTCTGAACACTACACACTCTGAACACTACACACTCTGAACACTACACACTCTGAACACTAGACACTCTGAACACTACACACTCAGAACACTACACACTCTGAACGCTACACACTCTGAACGCTACACACTCTGAATACTACACGCTCTGAACGCTACACACTCTGAACGCTACACACTCTGAGCGCTACACACTCTGAACGCTACACACTCTGAACGCTACACACTCTGAACGCTACACTACACACTCTGAACACTACACACTCTGAACGCTACACACTCTGAATGCTACAGACTCTGAACACAACACTACACACTCTGAACGCTACACACTCTGAACGCTACACACTCTGAACACAACACTACACACTCTGAGTGCTACACACTCTGAACGCTACACACTCTGAACGCTACACACTCTGAACGCTACACACTCTGAACACTACACACTCTGAACACTACACACTCTGAACGCTACACACTCTGAATGCTACACACTCTGAATGCTACACACTCTGAACGCTACACACTCTGAACACTACACACACTGAACACTACACACTTTGAACGCTACACACACTGAACACTACACACTCTGAACACAACACTACACACTCTGAATGCTACACACTCTGAACACTACACACTCTGAACGCTACACACTCTGAACACTACACACTCTGAACACTACACACTCTGAATGCTACACACTCTGAACACTACACACTCTGAACACTACACACTCTGAGCGTTACACACTCTGAGCGTTACACTACACACTCTGAACACTACACACTCTTAACACTACACACTCTGAATGCTACACACTCTGAACACTACACACTCTGAACGCTACACACTCTGAATGCTACACACTCTGAACACTACACACTCTGAACACTACACACTCTGAACACTACACACTGTGAACACTACACACTCTGAACGCTACACACTCTGAACACTACACACTCTAAACACTACACACTCTGAACACTACACACTCTGAACACTACACACTCTGAACACTACACACTCTGAATGCTACACACTCTGAACGCTACACACTCTGACACACTCTGAACACTACACACTCTGAACACTACACACTGACACACTCTGAACGCTACACACTCTGAACACTACGCACTCTGAACGCTACACACTCTGAACGCTACACACTCTGAACACAACACACTCTGAATGCTACACACTCTGAACGCTACACACTCTGAACGCTACACACTCTGAACACTACACACTCTGAATGCTACACACTCTGAACACTAAACACTCTGACACACTCTGAACACTACACACTCTGAACACTACACATTCTGAACACTACACACTCTGAACGCTACACACTCTGAACGCTACACACTCTGACCGATACACACTCTGAACACTACACACTCTGAACGCTACACACTCTGAACACTACACACTCTGAATGCTACACACTCTGAACACTACACACTCTGACACACTCTGAACACTACACACTCTGACCGCTACACACTCTGAACACTACACACTATGAACGCTACACACTCTGAACACTACACACTCTGACACACTCTGAATGCTACACACTCTGAACACTACACACTATGAACGCTACACACTCTGAACGCTACACACTCTGAACACTACACACTCTGAACACTACACACTCTGAACGCTACACACTCTGAACGCTACACACTCTGAACACAACACTACACACTCTGAACGCTACACACTCTGAACGCTACACACTCTGAACGCTACACACTCTGAACACTACACACTCTGAACGCTACACACTCTGAACACTACACACTCTGAACACTACACACTCTGAGCGCTACACACTCTGAACGCTACACACTCTGAACACTACACACTCTGAACACTACACACTCTGAGCGTTACACACTCTGAGCGTTACACTACACACTCTGAACACTACACACTCTTAACACTACACACTCTGAATGCTACACACTCTGAACGCTACACACTCTGATCACTCCACACTCTGAACGCTACACACTCTGAACACTACACACTCTGAACACTACACACTCTGAACGCTACACACTCTGAACACTACACACTCTGAATGCTACACACTCTGAACACTACACACTCTGAACGCTACACACTCTGAACACTACACACTCTGACACACTCTGAACGCTACACACTCTGACCGCTACACACTCTGAACGCTACACACTCTGAACACTACACACTCTGAACGCTACACACTCTGAACACTACACACTCTGAATACTACACACTCTGAACACAACACTACACACTCTGAACACTACACACTCTGAGCGCTACACACTCTGAACGCTACACATTCTGAACACTACACACTCTGAACACTACACACTCTGAACACTACACACTCTGAACACTACACACTCTGAACACTACACACTCTGAATGCTACACACTCTGAACACTACACACTCTGAACGCTACACACTCTGAACACTACACACTCTGAACACTACACACTCTGAACACTACACACTCTGAATGCTACACACTCTGAACACTACACACTCTGAACACTACACACTCTGAACGCTACACACTCTGAACGCTACACACTCTGAACGCTACACTACACATTCTGAACACTACACACTCTGAACGCTACACACTCTGAACGCTACACACTCTGAACGCTACACACTCTGAACGCTACACACTCTGAACACTACACACTCTGAACTCTACACACTCTGAACGCTACACACTCTGAACGCTACACACTCTGAACACTACGCACTCTGAACACTACACACTCTGAATGCTACACACTCTGAACACTACACACTCTGAACGCTACACACTCTGAACACTACACACTCTGACACACTCTGAACACTACACACTCTGAACACTACACACTCTGACACACTCTGAATGCTACACACTCTGAACACTACACATTCTGAACACTACACACTCTGAACACTACACACTCTGAACGCTACACACTCTGAATGCTACACACTCTGAACACTACACACTCTGAACACTACACAATCTGAATGCTACACACTCTGAACGCTACACACTCTGAACGCTACACACTCTGAACACTACACACTCTGAACACTACACACTCTGAGCGCTACACACTCTGAACGCTACACACTCTGAACACTACACACTCTGAACACTACACACTCTGAACACTACACACTCTGAACACTAGACACTCTGAACACTACACACTCAGAACACTACACACTCTGAACGCTACACACTCTGAACGCTACACACTCTGAACACTACACGCTCTGAACGCTACACACTCTGAACGCTACACACTCTGAGCGCTACACACTCTGAACGCTACACACTCTGAACGCTACACACTCTGAACGCTACACTACACACTCTGAACACTACACACTCTGAACGCTACACACTCTGAATGCTACAGACTCTGAACACAACACTACACACTCTGAACGCTACACACTCTGAACGCTACACACTCTGAACACAACACTACACACTCTGAGTGCTACACACTCTGAACGCTACACACTCTGAGTGCTACACACTCTGAACGCTACACACTCTGAACACTACACACTCTGAACACTACACACTCTGAACGCTACACACTCTGAATGCTACACACTCTGAATGCTACACACTCTGAACGCTACACACTCTGAACACTACACACACTGAACACTACACACTTTGAACGCTACACACACTGAACACTACACACTCTGAACACAACACTACACACTCTGAATGCTACACACTCTGAACACTACACACTCTGAACGCTACACACTCTGAACACTACACACTCTGAACACTACACACTCTGAATGCTACACACTCTGAACACTACACACTCTGAACACTACACACTCTGAGCGTTACACACTCTGAGCGTTACACTACACACTCTGAACACTACACACTCTTAACACTACACACTCTGAATGCTACACACTCTGAACACTACACACTCTGAACGCTACACACTCTGAATGCTACACACTCTGAACACTACACACTCTGAACACTACACACTCTGAACACTACACACTGTGAACACTACACACTCTGAACGCTACACACTCTGAACACTACACACTCTAAACACTACACACTCTGAACACTACACACTCTGAACACTACACACTCTGAACACTACACACTCTGAATGCTACACACTCTGAACGCTACACACTCTGACACACTCTGAACACTACACACTCTGAACACTACACACTGACACACTCTGAACGCTACACACTCTGAACACTACACACTCTGAACGCTACACACTCTGAACACAACACACTCTGAATGCTACACACTCTGAACGCTACACACTCTGAACACTACACACTCTGAACGCTACACACTCTGAACGCTACACACTCTGAACACTACACACTCTGAATGCTACACACTCTGAACACTACACACTCTGACACACTCTGAACACTACACACTCTGAACACTACACACTCTGAACACTACACACTCTGAACGCTACACACTCTGAACGCTACACACTCTGACCGATACACACTCTGAACACTACACACTCTGAACGCTATACACTCTGAACACTACACACTCTGAATGCTACACACTCTGAACACTACACACTCTGACACACTCTGAACACTACACACTCTGACCGCTACACACTCTGAACACTACACACTCTGAACGCTACACACTCTGAACACTACACACTCTGACACACTCTGAATGTTACACACTCTGAACTAGGGCTTGGTGATATGACGATATTATAGAAATAAAAGGGACAGTTCATTAACGATACACCTTTTTAACGTATCGTGGATATCGTGATGTTTTGCCCAAGAGGATTGTGTCGTGTCAATCTGGTCCACACGTTCAAACTTTTGAACAACGCCGCCCCCACACACACACTACTGCATCAAAGTTACTACTTATGATTAACAAATGCATTCGTTTTGTGGCATTAACGTTATATAGTTACACGTTCAATAACATCAGCGTATTTACCCGAACATAGCAACGTCCGAGGACGACATAAATAGCAAGCATTACTCGTTCATATCTCAGCCCGTGCTGAGTAGTGCCCATTCTGCGGTCTGTTAATAAAGTTTTCAATCAGACAGATGTATGGAAAGGCTTTTATTATAACATTCGTTGCAGTAAAATCATTATGCCTCGTTTAGTCATGCTGCGGAGCGCTGGTAATCTAACTCGTCGGCCGCGGGGAGCTAACGTTAGTAGCTTTGTTGTTGTGAGCACTCGTCAAAATCAATGGAGGTGATTCTGGAAAGTAAAAAACTAATAACGCTTGCCGATTGGTGCTAAGAACAGCAGGGCGGGTGCAAGTGGTGTGACGTAATTGGCAGACTCGACTGTCAATCAAAATTATTCTGTTGCCGGCTGAATGATTGAATGAATGAACACTTTATTAACAGATTGCAGAATGTGTACAATACAGTACAGCTCAGTACAACAACAGTGGACTGGAGGATGAAGACCAGAAAAAGACTTTCGGCTTTTTTACATAAGGGTCCTCCATTTTCAATTCATCAAAACATTTAGAGACATACAAATATACAGTAGTTTCATAAAAATGCTAAAATGCTATTGATTGATTGATTGATTGATTGAATGATTGATTGATTGATTGATTGATTGATTGATTTAAAACTTTATTAACAGATTGCAGAATGGGTACAGTACAGTACAGCTCAATACATACAATTGTTAAGGGGATGCAGACCAGAGAAAGACTTTCGTCTTGTTTACATCAGGGTCCCCCATTTTCAATTCATATTTCATATCTAAATCATATAATATCTCATTGCTAAATATATGCAATATATAATCTAATAATCCAATAATCTAAATCGAATATATATTATAAAAATGCTAAATGCATGGGTATTTTATTTTGTCTTTAATGTTAGCTTGCAAACTCAAATACTGTCTTGGTAAGCCTCATAATGAATTGTTTGGGGGAAAAAGTAAAACATTGTGATGTGTATCGTGTATCGCCGAAAGGTCAGAAAATATCGTGATATCATATTTAGGCCATATCGCCCAGCCCTACTCTGAACGCTCTACACTCTGACACACTCTGAACACTACACACTCTGAACGCTACACACTCTGAACACTACACACTCTGAACGCTACACACTCTGAACACTACACACTCTGAACGCTACACACTCTGAACGCTACACACTCTGAACACTACACACTCTGAACGCTACACACTCTGAACACTACACACTCTGAACGCTACACACTCTGAACGCTACACACTCTGACACACTCTGAACACTACATACTCTGAACACTACACACTGACACACTCTGAACGCTACACACTCTGAACACTACACACTCTGAACACTACACACTCTGAACGCTACACACTCTGAACGCTACACACTCTGAACACTACACACTCTGAATGCTACACACTCTGAACACTACACACTCTGACACACTCTGAACACTACACACTCTGAACACTACACACTCTGAACACTACACACTCTGACCGATACACACTCTGAACACTACACACTCTGAACGCTACACACTCTGAACACTACACACTCTGAATGCTACACACT